>NC_141101.1:33604829-33684829 GCF_041138505.1 Cibotium barometz | reverse complement strand
TTTAGTCTACCCTAGGTTTAGGAAGCCTATTCTCAAACTCTAACCCTCTTTTAAGCTTTCCATTGCTGCACTGAAAATCTTGAACTTTCTCTCCTCTCCACTCTTTTGTTGTAAAACAAGCTTTTCTTTTCCCTTCTCTTTTCTTACCACCATGGCCTCTTCCAGTAATGTGAGAAGACCTAAGGAGAAGGTGGAAGAGCTTGTGTTGCATAACACAAGAGATGAGAATGGAGTTTGGGCTCCAACAAGATTCAGGGTTGGGGATTGGGTCTACATGCAGCCAAGCTCTAAGGGACCACATCGAGTGCGTCAACAACTGGGAAATATGCTACATCATTGGAAGGGGCGGCTACAAGGCTTCAAGCGTACTAAGAAGGAAGGACTGGTTGCCATAGTGCAACATGTGTATACCCTTGGAGACCTGTACATTCAAGGCCAATGACCAAGGTTTCCTTCAAATTGTCAGTGTAACATAAATAGCTTTAACAACATGCTACTATTGGATTTTTTGTTTCAAATTTTCTTATGATTCTCCATTTTCTTATGTCTCTGTGCAGATATTTTCCCCTCTAATTATGTTGAGGGACAACCACTACAAAGCCTCACTGGAGTTTTCTATGCTATGCATGCATCCATTGGAGAGGCAATGTTTGTATCTCAAAGCCCAAGTGATCTTGTACATAACAATGTCTTTTTCTTTTCTCACATATTTTGTAGATAAAAAGCCAGGTTTATTTGGCAAGCTAGAAGAGATCCCCAACCCCCCTCTTAACAATCTCGAATGGCCCAAACCTGATGCTTGGACCATCTAGACTTCCTTTTTAAAGAAATCACACTTAGATAATTTACAATACAACTTCTCCTTCCTGAGCCTTCCTAGAACCTGGGCTAAATTGGTTTTGTCCTTTACATGTTTTTGTGCACATGTTCAATTCCCATGCCAATGCACCAAACAAAAATAATGTATATTTGTAAGGAGGTACGGTTTGACCTCATTCAAGGATTACTAGGAGAGGTTTGGGAGGTTAATGAGGGGTCACATCAAGGTGATGTGTACAAGTGCAAAGTAGTAGATTCTACAGTGTCTTTCAGGTTCTTGAAGGCACGCTCTATTTTGTACATGAATCCGTACTACCAAAGATGGATGCAAAAGCACGGGACATGGATCCCACTTCAAGCCTCAGAAGAAGAAGTTATGCCTATTGAGGTAGCTGTGATGATGCAAAATGGGTGGATTGAGCGAGTGGCAGTGGCAAGCATTGGAGCCTAGCAGACCTACATCAACACTTTAGCATCATGGGCTTTGACAATGTGGAAGAGTCAAGTTTCAAGTTGATGAGAAGAAAGGTATATCTGATTCCACTACATGTCTAGAGTTAACCCTTACACTTTTTGGTTATTGTGCCACTTTCTATATTTTTACAGATTGGGAAGCGTAAGGAGGGGACAACCATGGTCTCAGAATCATGGAAAATGGGGGACCTTGAATTTTCAGCAGCAAGGTGCATAGCCCTACCAACACAAAGTAGGCATGTGGAAGAGCTTGAAGATGAACTGAGTATATGGAAAAATAGCCTCTGTTTTGATGCACGTAAGGGGCAAGAGTTTCAGGATTGAGGTGAAGGTAATGACAAGCTTTCAAGTCAACAAGGAGACGGAGATCAACATGAAGTAAATGTCACAAGAGGGAAAAAAAATGAAGACATTATAACAATTTTAGATTAGATGACATGCTTGTAATTTTGTAGAGCAGGCTCTTTTTTAACCAATCTTTATTTAATTAAAATTTTAATATTTTTGCAAACTGTAATTTTTTTGTCTAGTGGTCTAGTGTGAAAAGGCCAAACTTTAAATTTTAACTATAAATAGCCAAAGGTGCCTTCTTTCTCATTTTCACGCAATAGAAACCAAGCACGAGCTCACACTATCTCTTTGCATTCACATGGCTACCGACTTTGACAACTTCTGTGAGTTCCTCTCCACCACCCCGTGGGGGCGAGCTCTTTGTCATGTTCTCTCGTGAAATTGACTTTGAAAAGTCGCTCGCCCTTGCGTCCCAACATTATGAGACAAAGATTGCATACATGGAGCAATACTTGGCTCCCCACTCCATCTCCTTTCCCCATTGCCCCAATGATCGATGGGTGCCTGTTGAGCTGCTTAAGTACATTCAACAATATGCTTGCCCCTACATCTAGTGCCTTGAATGCTTCATCGACATCTGCATCCCTGTAGGAGCTTACTATACCTTCAATAAGCAAGAGGTGAAAAGGTTGGGGAAGGGCAGTTGGCAGGGTATTTGAGGGATGACAAGGAAGTGAAGGCAGTAGGAACGAGTGCTGGTGTAGAAGAGCAGCTCTAACTAAAAAATCCCTTGCCTTTGATGTTTTTGGTTCTGGATTTAGGAGTAAGCTTCTTGCTCATATAGGTATAGCCAAAAGCATAGGCATAGAGGATCCTCAAGAAATAGCCCAATCACTCCTTGAGCGCACTCTACCCAATAACAAGAGAAGGAAGCTCAATATTGTAAGAAAGCTTTTGTAAAGATGATGTATCATTTCTTATTATGAATACAATACAATTTTTGCAAACTTATTTTCATCAAGTATATCATTGTTTTTTTTAGTTTGTACCATCAATGTTTTTGTGAATGCATCAGAAATGACCTTGGGAGCCTGGGGGAGTAGTGCCAGAACAGCTTTCCCAGCCCTTCAGGAGCAATTCTGATGCATTGGATGATAAATAATGTACTTTTACACATGATTAAAGGTATTTTTATCTTATACATTACTGTTTCTCATAATCAATGTACTCAACTTGATTATAAATGCATCAAAAATAATTCTGAGTGGCTGGGGGAGCAGTGCCAAAACAGTGCAAATTTTGAGCCTGCACCGTTGCTGTAGAGCCTAAATTCACACTGTTCTGGCATAGCTTCCCTAGCCCTCTAGGAGTAATTCTGATGCATTGGATGACAAATAATGTGTTTTTATACATGATTAAAGGTATTTTTATTTTGTAAATTACTATTTTTATAATTAATGTACTCAACTTCGTTATAAATGCATCAGAAATGATCCTGAGTGGATGGGGAAGCAGTGCCAGAACAGTGCGAATTTTGAGTCTGCACCGTCGCTGCATAGCCTAAATTCGCATTGTTCTGGCATAGCTTCCTCAGTCCTCCAGGAGTAATTTTGATATGCATTGGATGACAAACAATGTAATTTTACACATGATTAAAGCTGTTTTTATCCTATAAACTATTGTTTCTCATAATTGCTGTACTCATCTTTATTACAAATGCATCAGAAATGATCCTGAGTGACTGGGGGAGCAGTGCCAGAACAGTGCGAATTTTGAGCCTGCACCGCCGCTCTGCAGAGCCCAAATTTGCACTGTTCTGGCATAGCTTCCCCAATCCTCCAGGAGCATCTTTGATACATTGGATGACAAACAATATAATTTTACACATGATTAAAGCTATTTTTATCTTATAAACTATTATTTCTCTCACAACAATTAATGTACTCAACTTCATAATAATAAATGCATCAGAAATGATCTTGAGTAGCTGGGGGAGCAGTGCCTGAACAGTGTGAATTTTGAGTAGCTGGGGGAGCAGTGCCAGAACAGTGTGAATTTTGAGCCTGCACCGCCGATGCAGAGCCTAAATTTGCACTGTTCTGGCATAGCTTCCTCAGTCCTCCAGGAGAAATTTTGATGCATTGGATGATAAACACTATATTTTTACACATGATTAAAGGTGTTTTTATCTTATAAACTAATATTTCTCACAATTAGTGTGCTCAACTTCATTATAAATGCATCAAAAATGATCCTGAGTGGCTGGGGAAGCAGTGCCAGAACAGGGTAAATTTTCAGCCTGCATCGCCACTACTACAGAGCCTAAATTCGCACTGTTCTGGCATAGCTTCCCTAGTCCTCTAGGAGCAATTCTGATACATTAGATGATAAATACTATATTTTTACACATGATTTAAGATGTTTTTATCTTAGAAACTACTGTTTCTCATAATTAGTGTGCTCAACTTCATTATAAATGCATCAAAAATGATCCTGAGTGGCTGGGGGAGCAATGCCAGAACAATGCGAATTTTGAGCCTGCACCGCTGAAGCCTAAATTCGCACTGTTTTGGCATAGCTTCCCGAGTCCTCCAGGAGCCATTCTGATGCATTGGATGGATGATAAACACTATATTTTTACACATGATTAAAGGTGTTTTTATCTTAGAAACTACTGTTTCTCATAATTAGTGTGCTCAACTTCATTATAAATGCATCAGAAATGATCTTGAGTGGCTAGGGGTGAAGTGCCAGAATAGTGCAAATTTTGAGCCTACATCGCCGTTGCAGAGGCCAAATTCGCATTGTTCTGGCACAGCTTCCTCAGCCCTCCAAGAGTATTTCTGATGCCTTGGGTGACAAACTGGCACATGATAGACACTCCATGTTAAACAAACATGATGACACCGAGACATTGTAAGAGAAACTTAAAATTTTAATTATCAAAAGGTTACAAATGAAAGCCAGATAGGCTTGTTACAAAGGGGGGTTTGAAACAAAAGAGTTGCTTCAAAAAAAAAGCTTAACATCTAAGATCTCTAGATCGTGTCTCGCTCGCCTCGAATGCATCGAGCTAGTTGCATGTCCTTGGCAGATATGGTAATCCTCTTTGCTGCATGTATTGCGAGGAGGTTGGTGTCTTCAAGAAGCCCAACAAGGTAAGCCTCAGAGGCTTCTTGCAATGCTTCAAGGGCAATCCCCTGCACACAAAACTCTGTTCTATATCGTTGGAGAATCTCCTTCACTGTGCAAGCAAAAGGGGCTCTTCTTATGAGCAACTCAGTGTTCCTCTGATAAAACTTGATTTCTTGTAGAGCCCTATGCCCTGGGCACATCCTTCTCCTTGGAGCTCTCTGTGTTGTGTTAGTGTGTTGGTGAGGTTGGGACTTCCTTGGCTTGACCTTTCTATGCTTGCGCGCACTTGCAGAGAAACCTCGTCTTGGTCTCTCTCATAGTCTGAATCCTCCTCCTCGTGTTGCACTGGTGTTGCTGTGGGTGGAGGGTTGGACTCTGGTGATCCCATTGGGCGTGTCCTAGAATCCAAGGGGTCACTCTCTTCTATGGTGTTGCCAGTATGTGGTTGTTGGGTGTCTCTTCTGTGGTGTCGCCAGTATGTGGTTGTTGGGTGCCTTGAACTGTGTTTTGTGCATGGTAACACGTGCGGTGTTCTTGGTGCATGCCATATCCATGTACGACTATGCTAACGTGGTGATGTGCTGGTGTCCTTACGTGGGTGTCTACGTAGATCTTGAGCTCAAGCTCTCTAAAAAAGTGAAATGAAAATGAAGTGATAGAAGGAACTATTAATAGTTTTTTTAAGGGGGAAAAAAAACCTAACTAAACTTATTTTCTTAGCCTTATTACATCTAGATTTATGCTGGTGAGTGCACGACCCAACGCCTCCCTTGTCTCCTCATAATAAGCACCATGCCTATGGGGAGCATTGGTCTGCAACCATTCAAGCCGAGCATGATTTTTGCAGCCTTGCGTGCCTCTTGCGCAAGCTTAGATTGTTGGGCCCGCTCCCTAACCAATACCCTTCCAAAGGTTGTGCGATAAAACCAATTGAACATCTCTTGTAGATAGTTTGTACGTGTTCCTCCTATAGAAGCTCCACCTCCATGTCTTGTATTTTTGAAATAAACCCCTCTTGCTTTATAATGTGATTTCTTCATCCCTTGGATACTCCACATGTCGAGCGATCCATACTTATTCATGAAATATGCACCATGCGTATAAACTATGTGCTGTACACATGACAATAGAATTTAATTAGAAAAAGTCAAGGTTAAAACACCAGTTTATTTTTTAACTGTACAACTTACCATATAGTGTGTTACTTTACTCTCTCCCCAAGCACACTTTTGGTGAATTCTATGATATGTTGTTGGAATGATGCTCGTTCTTGGGCAGTTGTGCTACTTTGATTCATGATGCGAACCATGTTATCCAAAGCTGTTTGCGCATATTTACAAGAGCCAGCATTGGACAATCTACATTTGTGGTGATTGCACACAGGTCTCTCCAGAGTCCCCAAGTCTTCTTTGAATCCTCTATGTTTGTTGGCTTCTCCAAAAATCTCCTTGCCTTTGATCCAGTCATGGAGACCTTTTGAGCAACCTCGTATGACATACCAGAGGCCTGCTTATTCACTCCAATTTTCATGTTTCCGCCATGGTAGCCAAAAGAATTCAGAAGATGCTCTAATTTACCAAGGGCTACAACTTTCCTCTCTTGTGTAGGCATTGTGAATGCATAATCAATATGGCACTTAAGCAATCGATCAAAGATTCTCATGAATGCATGAAGGGTGCAAAAGTGTATATTCTTTAGTGGAAAATTAATGATGGGGCTCCAATTTGAATTCCTGTTTGGTTCTCCTAGCATATCACGAGACATGACACCTTCCACCCATCTTGCATTTGGTTGTTCCTCATCTTCATCATCAGTTGACTCAGTTGGATCTACTGCATCTTCTTGTTGCTTCTTCCCTTTCTTGGGACCTTTTGAGGCATCCTTCCCAATAGAACCAACCTTCTGTATACCTTTTCCATTTGTCTTTTTCTGCCTAGGAATATCAATCTGAGCATTGGAGTATGGACAAGGTCATCTTGATGTCGCGCCTTGAGCACAACCCATCATGCATTTAATTGTCTTCAAATCTCCCCCAAGATGCCAATCCACCTTGAACTTTCCTATGTTTTCTACATCTAAAAGTTGACCATCAATTTGCTTTTTGATTACATCTGTTATCCAGGGAGTCCTTTCAAACATCCATGTCAATACCTCATGTGTCTCCTTCGGTAAATGCACCAAGCCACTAGACCTCTTTCTCAGATTGCACACTAAAACTTGGTTTAGTAGTCTTTTCCCATGCACAAATCATGGCCTCATTCATGAGCGTAATGCTCATACGTTCTAGCTTTCGACCTTTCACAACTTGGCACTCATCTAGCTTGAGCACAAATGAAAGTGTGCTCCCGAAAACTGCAAATAAGCGGTAATTTACAATATTCAAAACAAAATAGTCGTCTTTATTTTCTACTGAAAAACATGAATAGTAGCAATTGCAAGTCCTCACCTTTTGGTGAAAGACCATAGAACTTCACCATAGCTTGTTGTAGTCTCTCAATATGAACAAAGATGTTATTGTAAACATCATAGTGAAATTTTGTACTTGTTGTCTTGATTTTCTTTCTGCTCGACCCTGTGTTTAATGTTAGTGTGTCCTCAATGTGATAAAACTGTCCTATAGCTCACTGCACATCATCATTATTGATATGCTTCACATTGTGAATCACCTTGAGTGTAAGAAATAAAGTGCCAGTGATTCCTTGTCTTAGAAATGCATCTTTTACAACCTGACGGATTGCTTGGTGTCCTTTCATGCTGATTCCAACCGCATCACAAAAGCATGTTGAATTAATGAAGAATCGATGAAGGTGGTAATCTCGCTCACTACATCGCTAACAGTAGCAGCTTGGCGTATTTTAGGATGATGAGAGTCAGTAATAATTGAGAGAATATCCTTGGTATTCAGAATGGCTTTGACCAAATCCTTCCATCCCTCTTCATTAGAACCACACACCTCTTGCAGAAAATTCCTGGCAGAAAAATCATGACTATTTTGTTTAAATCACTGAGTGCATAATGAAAGTTATGTTACTTACTTTGTTGTATGAATCCTTTTCTTCTGTGCTCCACCTTTAAATGTAAGAGATTCTATACTAGCCAATGTCTTTTTGCATTCACGAGCACCATTTGGCGTTGCTTTGAGTCGTTTGATAAGTTCCTCTAGCCTTTGAATCTTTGCATCCTTCTCTACATTCTCTGCGCGACGAGGATCTCTTTCATTTTATCTGATGATGTTTTAAGTCCTTCTTGACATTGTAAAAGGCTGAATTGTGATGCTTGCAATTGAGATTGGAGAATATGGGTTTGCCAAGCTCCACTTGTAGTCAATCTTCTGTAGTATCCTAACAAGCCAAGCTCTCCTTCACCAACAAATCACCAACAAATTGCATAAAAGATGATAAATTGCGAAAAAGAGGGTTTGCTCTTAATGGAGGGTCAACTGGATAGAGATGCCCATCAACCCAAAGATCTACATTTTTCTCCTTAGCTATCCTACGAGCTTGGACATATTGTGCATCAGTAGGATGAGTTTTTTTAGAGCTGCCATACTCTTCAAGAATACGAATGTGTAAATCAACCTTCCATTTTCTAGCTTCACAAGGGGCTATACATGCAGCTTGCAAAGGCTCCATAGCTAAGCAGAGGAAGAAGCTAAAGCTAAGAGAGAGAGAGAGAGAGAGAGAGAGAGAGAGAGAGAGAGAGAGAGAGAGAGAGAGAGAGAGAGAGGGAGGGAGAGAGAGGGAGGGAGTGAGTGAGAGAGACTGTTAAAACTTTGCTGTTGTAGGTTTAACACAAATCCATTTTTCTAAGTAAAAAATGATCTTTTTGATATACAAATATACTAACATGGAGTTTTTCATCAATAAATTACATTTATGAGAAAAATTAAAAAATAATAAATTTTGGGGTCCCCACAATTTCGGGATCTGACAGTTAGTTATGTTTATGGGGTTGTGGGGACTTGACAGTTAGTTATGGATGTACTGGCTTCTGACAGGCTTCTGATGTGACCCTTGAATTACAAGCTTTTTGGAGGGAAAAAATTATTTTCATCATACATATTGGTTGGGTGGTGTTTTTTCCACCTCAAAATGTAAAAAATAAAAAAATAAAAAATTTTCACTTTTTGGGGCTCACCTAAATACGAGAATGTTTTGCTGATGTGGAAGGGAGATATGGTGGGAGTTAATGAGAAAGGAGATTTCAAACCGACAAGAAAGATTCAATTTATAGAGAGTGAAGATAAAAAATTCAAAAAGTAAGAGAGAAAGTATGAGAAAAGTCAAAAAGTAAGAGAGAGAGTAGAGGTTGCTTCTTGCTAAGCCATGATATACATGAATCACCAAGGCGAAAGCAAAACCCACTAGAGTGGACACTCGTGTGTCATAACATCTAGCCCAATTCGAATCACTAAAAGCATGCAACTGTGACTCACCCCCCTTTGGATAAAATAATCCAAAATACTGAGTGCCCTGCAAATAGCAGAAAACCTGCTTGACAGCCTGCCAATGCTTCGTTCTTAGGCTATGCATAAATTTGCTCAACTGTAAGACCGCATACTGTATATCTGGCCTCGTAATGCATACATAAAGAAAGGGATCCAACAGCCTGCTGATACAAACTAGCATCAAAAGAGTCTCCTACATCTTGAAGACTAAGTCGAGTACCTGTCTCCATAGGTGTAGCCACAAGTTTACAGTCTTCAAGATTAAACCTCTTCAATAGCTTCTGATATATTTAGACTGCAGCATAACAATGCCACCATTGTGCTGCATAAATTGAATCCCCAAATAATAATGTAAGGGCCCCAAATCTGACATCTCAAACGATGACTGCAAATCAGTCTTAAAGGCTAAAATCTGATCTATATTGGGTCCCGTGAGCAGCATGTCATCAACGTATAGAACGATGACCAAAAATGTATCCTTACTCCTCTTCACATAGAGGGTACTCTCTGTTGGACTATTGCAAAAATCATTTGCAACCAAGTATGCATGAATCTTCTCATACCATGCTCTAGGAGCCTGCTTAAGGCCATAAAAAGCCTTTTTCAACTTGCATACTTTAGACTCTTCCTCTTTCACATCAAAACCAGGAGGCTGCGATACATACACCTCCTCATGTAAATCACCATTCAAGAATGCAGTCGTAATGTCCAACTGATGTACATTCCACCCATGGTGTGCTGCCAAAGCAATGAGACACCTAATGGTAGTCATACGAGATGTGGGTGCAAAGGTCTCATTCATAAAATCAATGCCCTTGTTAACCCATGGCGGACATTGCGACATACTATATTTTACGTCATTAATTTAAATATTCTGAGTCATGGGCCGGGCTTGTCGGCACCATATGTTAAGGATGAAGGGATTGGGTGATCTCCGATGAGAGGCGCACCTTGGATATCAGTAGGATAAGGGTTAGGGTCGGCCGGCCATGTATGGGCGCCCAAGTGTGAACGGCCAAGTCACCTATATGAGTCAAATGTAACCCTAAAATCCTCATTCTCATGTGTTGTGAATACAAGAGTGCTCTTGCCTTATCTCTTTGGTTTCCTTCTCCTGCGTTTGTGAGAGAGAGAGAGAGTGAGTGAGAGAGCGATCGAGCACTGTGTAGCGGCACGGCGGCGGCGGAGAGGCGGTAGAGCGGCGACGGCGGCTCCTCCTTCACGGCTGCGACGCGGGAATCCTTCAAGGCGGCAGTTAAGCGGTGAGTGACACACCTTTTGCATTCTGTTTTGAGCTTGCCTTCCTGGTTGTATGCTTGCAGCCATTCGTGGCTCGCATACGGTGTCCGGCAAGTCCCCAGCTACGACCTGTGCGGCAAAAGCGCACATTTTTGGCGCCGCTGCCGGGGAGCTGCCCTGCACCAAGCTCCAGTTTGCAGCTCGGCTGCTGCTGCGTGAAGTTTAATTTACACTAATGTAGGAAAGGCGTCTGTGTTGCTGTTGTGGTGTTTATGTGGTTTTCAATCTCTGTTTCTGCAAGTTGTCTTCTGCATTTCTGTTTCTTTTTGTTAATTTTTCACTCCGCGTGTGGGCGTGCATTCTGTTATCTGGTTTCCGCGTGTGAGAGGGATTTCTGAATCCCCAGATCTGTGCTGTGTGTGCGAACTGCACCGCGGCCAAGGCTGAACCCTAAGGAAACCCTAGAAAACTTATCTCACAAAAAAAAAACAGAAAATAAAAAAATAAAAAATTAAATTTTATTTTCAAAGAAAGAACCGAACATGTGGAGAGGAAAGATTTTCTAATTGGAGAAAAAAATTTTGAAAAGAAAGAACCCCAATTGACCCACGACCCACGGCCCCGGCCTCGGTCTCGGTCTTTTGATATATATATATAGGAGAGTGAGCCTCCATAGCTTTCTCTCAAGTGAGAGCTTATGGGAAGTTGTGCCCTATATGTAGCCCACTCCCCAAGGAGTAAAGTGAGCATGTGGGATAAAGCCCTCACCCTTTCCTCCACAAGCAAATAGGCTTTTGCCCTTTTCCCCCAAAGGAAACGGACTGTTTTGAGGACTACAGGAGCTCTAGATAGGCGAACACGGTGCTGTAAAGCACACTAGGACCCTTTAAATGATACGCTCGTTTCGAGCTATCACACGCCCTAGTCCAAGTTCGACCGTAGGTAAGGGGGTCAAAAACGGGTTAAAAACAACACAAAAACAAGTAAAAACGGGGTGCGAAACACCTAAGAAACCACTTGTGTGAGTTTCAAGGGTAGTTACCAACGCACGTAGGGTACCCACGTCACATGCATCTACGCTCTGGTCGGGTGCTGGAGTCTGAGCCACTAGAAAGCGTTTCAGTCTACGCAGGCTCACACCATCCCTCCACGTTGGCATCTTGGCCTTCGGCTGGAACCCAAGGGAGTGCAACCCAAGATCCACGAATAGTGGATAGTGACTCATCCTCCGACTCAGAAGCCATGGAAGGGCACCCTACCAAGAACCCTGAGGAGACAAGCCAAAACATGCCAGTGTGGGCCCCACAGCCCGGATCTAGCATGTTTAGTCGTTTAATAGAGACCTTTAGTAGAGCTACACGCTCTGAGCATGCGACAAGCGAAGTAAATGAGGAAGGAGGGGTAGTAGATTCGCCATTCACATCTTATGTGGACCCTACCCTCCCAAAGAGTGTCCATGTGGATATTCTACCCACTTCGTTTAATGAGGGCCCTACTGAGTTACCACATTCCGATGCTCTTCCTAAAGTAGAGGTCCCTAGAAGCCAATCCATAAGAAGTGACATTGCGTCCACTTCAAGAGAACCGTTTGGCACACCAAGTCTAGATGGGATATTTCTCAATGAAAATTGGGAATACGATCTACACACAGAGACTCTAACGGACCTATACACGGGTTACACATACCATGTAGGTTGGTTAGAAGTCCTACGATCTACATCTAGCGCCACTAATCTAGAGGAGCAACAACACATGATATGTGAGGTGATTCATAGAATTATCCAAATTGAGAGGCAAAATAGGGGAGTGGACCTAGTTTCCACTGGCCCTATGAGGTTTTTGGATACGGGCAAGGCCAAACAACCAACCCTATCACAATTGGAGACTCCCTCGGTGAGTCCCATAGACCCTTCATATGTTGTTTCGCCTGGAGTCTCAATGCAGGTTGAGCCCACGAGTAGTAACTTTAGTTTTCCAACCTTGGCTCAACTTTCCATTAAGGAATCCGCAATGCCTACCCCAATGATGAGCATGACAGAAAGCGCACCTGTTACCACTGTAGTTAGTACGACACCACTACCTAGTGGAACAGTATCTACAACAGTGCGTGGCAGTGCCTATCAGCCTTATGTACCTATTGCTACTCATGCTCATGTAGCTCCTACGCCTCCTAGTATGCCAATGGCGTATGCTCCAAGACTGCCTTATCATAACCATTATCCAAGGGGAGCTAGGCCTAGCCACATATCATATCCTACGTCATTTGCCAACTTACTCAGGCCAACGCCAACTCCTATCAGCCAGGCTATCCCAGAAGTGCCTCCACCAACTATGCCTGCTCACTTAGGTGATCTCGCAGCATTTGCTCAGACGATCGGACGATCCATTGCAGAAAACATGCGGGGTATGCCTGAGAGAGAACCTAGAAGCAAGGCAGTACAAGTGGCTAAGCTCACTCAAAACTTCAGTGGTAACGAGGATGTTAGGAAGCACATTGAAGTCTTTGAACACGTGTGTGATTCCTTGGAAGAGCACAATGAGCTGCACAAGTGTAAAGCCTTAGGCTTAACCTTGAGTGGGAAGGCCGGAGATTGGTATCGAACCTTAAGGGTTGAAGAGCGCACTCACTACCCCACTCTCAAGAGATTGTTCTTGAAAGAATACATACGCGAGGGTGTGCTTTGGGGGGTAGCATCTCAACTCCAAAAAGCTGAACGCGAGGAAGGGGAGTCAGTGAGAGACTTTATAAGTCGATTGAAACATCTAAATTCTTGCTGCACTCCCGATGAACGCTTCAATAACAACCAACTCCTCGATAGATTCATCCGAGGATTGCGCCACGAGGACATTTACAATGGCCTAGTCATTAGAGGTCTTACAACGTGGGAAGCAGTCACTGCCAATGCAATCCAGTTAGAAGACAACTTGATGATTGCAGGTAAAAAGGTGTCTTCAGAAACAAAATCTGTTAGTTCGCAAGTATCTGGGCACGAGCCAATGACGGTAAAACCTATTGCCAAGGAGCCCAAGATATCTGAAATGTCTGTGACCGACCTTACTAAGGCTCTCCAAGAATACTTTAGGGGTAATCGAGCTCCTCAGAATAGCCATATGTACCCAAGGAGAGAGCAACAATGGTGTTCGGTGTGCTTAGGACCACATAGCACGAGTGAATGTCCCACATTTAGAGTCAAATTCAATGGGAATTGCAATGCATGTGGTAAGTATGGCCATCAATCTAAAGATTGCCTAACACTTAAGCGAATGTTGGCAAACCAGGCACCACTAGCTTGGTCAAACACACCTCAAGTACCCGCGCTAATGCCTGCACAACCTATCGAGCAACCGTCACAGCACATAGTTCCAAGGAACCCGAATGTAGTCCAGTCTGTGCCGTTACCACTGCCAGTGCTAGGACCACAACCTCCACATCCAAGGATTACCCCTGTAAACCAGATGGGTTGTGAGTCACATAGTGCATGTGGAGATTATGAAGAGGAGATAGACCCCACTGCTCCATACGGGATTGATACGTTTGAAATGATTCCCCAGTACTACATGGAGGATCATTTCGGGCAAGTCAAGCCTGTATATCAAGCGGCTGCTCTTGCCACAAGAGGGCAAAACCTTAATACCATGGCGAGGAGACCACCTCTTCAATGTTACGAGTGTGGTGGACCGCATCGTGTAGCGGAGTGCCCTAATAGGTTACAAAAGATCGCTACTCAGATGCAACCAAATCAAGGGAGCACATCGGGAATGCCGGTACTTACATGTAATCGTTGTGGCATAGATCATTTGATCGCTCAATGTCCACATAATCCTAATGCACCCAAGATTACGCCATTGAATTTGGTTGAGGTCACCAACCAAGCACGAAGAACCGCACCCGTTGTACCCGCGAATGTAGTTACACGGTCAATGCTTCAAAATCAAAACTACATTCTTGAAGAAAGGGATACTGCATCAATCGCTCAGGCAAAGAAAAAGAAAACACGACGGAAGAGATCGCTTAATGCCACGAGCTCCAAGCCTAGTTCAAAGACTAACATAGGGACAGGAGACGACCCCGTGTATATGAATGATCCTGAAGATGATTCCGATTCAATAGAAACCATGGGGACCAAAGCCACTACCTTAAGGGAGGAACCCGCTCGGGAGCTCAATGAAGGAGAATCAAGCGAGTACAAAAATAAGGGGAAACAGAAGGAAACTTCCTCGGCCCCACAACCAAGTCAGTTAATGCCCTCTCGACCACCCAAACTGACTGAGACTCCCCCAGACAAGCCACGTGGGCCAAAAACCCTCAAGAAAAAGATTGGAACTTACCCAAACCCAGTTGAGGAGATTGAACAAGTGCAACACTTAAGGGGTTTGGTGGAAGAAACACAAAGAGAACTGGAGCCAAACCCGAGAAAAATCAAAATTCCAGACACAGTGTTTCCTACGCAAGTTCAGCCTCACAGGAACCATAAACTGTTAGCTATACCGAGTATCATTCGAGAAGAAAGTGAGGATAGAACATCCGGAAGTGGGCAAACACCCTTCTTGCTGGAAAGAATGTTTAGTGAGGGAATGCCTGACCCCATCGAAGAGGAAGTGATTCCATCTTCACCAGTCCCTAGTCAAGGGGCGATGTCTCGAAAAGTACCGTTGAATGTGTCTAAGCTAATGGATTTCATGTCCTCTGAGATCAGAACCATGATCATATCCAAATTATACGGAGATCCTGAGCTATTCTTAGCTCTTCGGGCATTTCTCAATGGAGAACTAAAGGCGGGGCTACCACAATTTGCAAATATGGATAGACCCGACACGCTTCAAGATGAAGGGGAGCATTGGGATCTACAACCCAACCTAGATGAAGATTCGGTCGTTGAAATACCTGTGAACAAGTTGGGACAGTACTTTGAAGGTGACGAATCTAATGCCACCCTCCCCATTACTCTAAAGGGAATCCTTGATGGTGGTGCTGGAGTGAGCATTGTGACTAAAAACTGTTGGGAATCTATGGGAAGGCCTCACCTCGAAGTCACAAACATAGTGGTTAAGATGGCAAACGGAACCATAGCCAAACCTATTGGAATGTTAAGGGACCTCAAGATCAAGGTCCTGGGATACAAGGTAAAACATACCTTCATTGTAATGGATTTCTCCAAGCATCCTATGTCATATCAAATGATCTTAGGACGTCCTTTCATGAGGGAAGCACAAATGGTGCATGACTGGTCAAAAAACCATGTCTATCTACAATTCCAGGACTCTGTCATTCGAGTTGATCTTGAGAATGGTCGTGCGCATCCTTTAGGAAGCAAGGTTATCATTGATAATCGATCAGATACCACTATTCACTCCGCCCCATTAAGGTATTGCTATACATGCAAAAAAGAGACTGATGATGGAAAAGATTCTCCTTACATGGATGTCCTACCGGGTATGATTGAGTCGGATAACGTGGATTGGGTACACCTAGCGGCAACCATAGACACATGGGGAAATAGAGGTACAAGTTGGGTAACACCTCTGAGGGGCAAGATATGCCACCGTTAGTGCCAATAAACATGATAGGTGTTATGCACATAACTCCTGATGGCGAGAACGTGGCAAACTCCACCGACACTGAAAGTAGCGAAGACTCTGACCAATGCAACTCTGAGTATGAATCTCAAGAAGAAACTGACCCTGAGCCTGATGGAGAAAATGAATCAAATATTCACCCAAATGTGGAAGCAAGGTGCTCAAGGCCTAGGACAGTGGCCTCCTGCAGTTCATCCGAAAGTGAAGATCGACCAAGTGAGTCCGAATCGGATAGAAACAAAAATCAAAAACTTGGTAAGAAGAAAACGAGACATAAGCGCCAACGCTATCGAGCTAATGTACGAACTGCAATAAACAAGGAAAGATCCACTGGCAACTGCAGAATGGCTTAGTTATGTAGGAGCCATTGATGCTCATCGGAAGATAGCGGATAATTGGGGACAATACCTCCAAAGTGTCATGTGGTGTATTCCGCAACCTCATGACGTCGCCCAATTAGAAATCGAAGAGAAGCCGAAACTAAGTCGTACTGCAAGAAGGCGGCAAAACCAAGAGTTGGCTCAACAACAAAAGGAAGCGGAATTGAAAGAAAAAAGTCTGGCACAACAAGAACCAGTAGACTTACACCCCGCACCCGGGCATTTCAAATCATTCACCACAGGGGAACGTAAAGTAGTCTACACAAAAGCCCAACGAACGCCTACCAATGGGAGTAGCGGTGTCTACGATGGCCCTGCGGTAGTTAAGGAGATAGACTTAGCAGATCCGGGTGAGGAGTCTAAACCAGTTTATATTGCTCAAGACCTCACCAAGGCGGAAGAAGCTGCACTTACGAAGCTTCTTAAAGAATTCAAGGACATATTTGCTTGGACATATCATGATATGAAGGGTGTTCCACCCTCGGTGGTGCAACACACGATTCCAATGATTAGCACTGCTAAACCAGTCCAGCAACGTCCCTACCCAATGAATCCTAAGTACGCAAAGATTGTACAAGAGGAAATTGAAAAGCTGGTAAAATGTGGATTCATATACCCAATTGAGCACTCAGAATGGGTTTCTCCGATAGTCATCGTGCCAAAGAAGAATGGGAAACTCAGAGTGTGCGTTGATCTCAAAAAGGTTAATGCAGCCACCAGAAGGGATCATTACCCCTTGCCATATTCTGAACATGTGCTTGAAAGAGTGGCAGGCAAGGAGGCATATAGCTTTTTAGATGGGTACTCGGGTTACAATCAGATCACAATTGCAGACGAGGACCAAGCTAAAACAGCATTTATCACGGAGTTTGGAGTGTTTGCCTTTCGCGTCATGGCTTTTGGCCTGACCAATGCACCTGCAACATTCCAACGATTGATAAACACGGCCTTTAAGGAATATCTAAGGGACTTCTGTGAAGCTTTCTTAGATGATCTTTGTGTTCATTCCTCTTGGGACGAGCACTTGATGTGTTTACGAAAAATATTTGAAAGGTGTAGATTATATCGCATCTCCTTGAATCCTTTCAAATGCCAATTCTGGGTTAAACACGGAGTTATCTTAGGGCATATAGTGTCCAAAAATGGGATTTCCACTGATGAGAGTAAAATCAAGGTCATTCTGGAATTACCCCCACCCACCAACTACAAGGGAGTCCAACGCTTTATGGGCCACGTTGGTTATTATCGAAGGTTTATTCTCTTCTTCGCCGAGATAGCTCGACCATTGTATAAGCTTCTCATCGAGTTTATTTGGACCGAAGAATGTGACCGTGCCTATGAGCTATTAAAGAAGGCCTTGGCGAGTGCTCCAATCTTGAGAATGCCTAACTGGGATTTACTCTTCCATGTGCATATTGATGCATCAAACTTTGCTATTGGGTGTGTGTTAACTCAACCTGGAGAACACAAGCTAGACTACCCCATTAGCTTTGCCAGTCGCTAGTTGAACGATGCTGAGATGAACTACACCACTACGGAGCGAGAAGGGTTGGCAATGATATATGCAGTAAGGAAATTTCATTATTACCTCCTTGCCACCAAGTTTGTTTTCTATGTGGATCATCAAGCATTGTTGTATCTGGTAAACAAACCATGCTCCACAAGAAGAATCACACGATGGCTATTGATTCTTCTTGAGTTTGATTTCACGGTTGTTGTGAGACCTGGCAAGAAACATGTTATGGCTGATCATTTGTCTCGCATACCCAATGGTGAGGCTCCTACAGGGGTTGATGATGACTTACCTGACACTTCCCTGTTCATGGTGGAGACAATGCCTAAATGGAGTGAGAAGATTGTTAACTTTTTGGTTAATGGCTTTCCACCCAAGGAGCTTCGTAAAGATCTAGCTCGAAAGCTGATCAAAGAATGCGAACCCTATTGCCTGATAGCCGGGACTCTTTATAAAAGAGGAAAGGATGACGTTCTTAGGCGTTGTGCCCGAGAGGATGAGTATCTATACATTTTACAAGAGGCACATATGGGCGTAGCCGGTGGTCACTTCTCAGGAGACTTAACTGCGCGAAAGATCTTACAATCAGGGTATTGGTGGCCCACTATGTTCCAAGATGCATCACTCTTTGTGAAGGGTTGCGATGAATGCCAACGATACAAGAAACCGCAGAGGAAAGATCAGATGCCCCTACATCCGATCAAAGTAAACCAACCATTTGAAAAGTGGGGTTTAGACTTTGTAGGTCCAATTAGTCCAGCGGCCCGAAACACACAATCTCGCTATATTATTGTGGCCACTGACTATATGACCAAATGGGGCTGAAGCAAAAGCGACACGTAAGGCAGATGCAAGGACAACAGCCAAGTTCCTCTTTGAAAATATAATCACACGATTCGGTTGTCCTTTTGAACTTGTGAGCGACAATGGTACGCATTTTATAAATGAAGTGATTAAGGAGCTCACAACAAATTTCATGATATCCCATCATAAATCTACTCCTTACTATCCGCAAGCGAATGGCCAAGCCGAGAGTACCAACAAGACTTTAATCTCTGTTTTGACAAAGACAGTTGAAGCTCATCGCACGGATTGGGATCTAAAGCTTACGACAGCTTTATGGGCCTATCGTACTGCGTACAAAGTGGCTATTAATTGTACACCATTCAAAATGGTATATGGCCAAGAAGCAGTCATGCCGTGGGAATTTGTCATTCCAAGTCTTCGTGTTGCTACTCAAGAGGGTTGGGATGGTAATCCCTTAGCAGAACGTCTGTATATCCTTGAGCGGCTAAATGAAGAAAGACAATTGGCTGTATACAATGCCCTTGTGGAGAAGGATAGGAGGAAAAAATGGTTTGATCGCCATCTAAAGGACAAGGACATCAAGGTTGGGGATAAAGTCCTGATGTATGGAGTGCGAAACGAAAAGAAGAAGCTCAAATATGCTGGTAAGGGACCATATAGAGTATGTGAAATTACCCCGCAAGGTACCATCAGAGTGGAGACTCTCGACGGAGTTGAAACCATTGGATTCCTTAATGGGAGTAAATTCAAAAGATACTATGACCCCCTAAGCCAGGAGGAGTTACATGCAATCCATCAAAAGAAGGCAGCTAAAGAACAAGCTGAGCTTAAAAAGATACAAGCGAGAGTCGAAGCCAAAGAACGTCAACAGCGTGCTAGGCGACAACGAGAAGCCAACTTGGGAATTACGCAAGTATTTTTTGAGGAAGCAGAGGAGGATGCACTGGAATCTGACCCACCTCTAAGATACCCAATTGAGTTACAGAGTCCTTACGGGGAGGTGCTGTATAATGCATTATTGGATACAGGAGCTCAACATAATTTGCTATCATATGGCGTGTGGTGTCAACTGGGAAAACCACCTTTAACCAAGAGTTCTATCCAAGTTCAAGGAATCAACAAGAAGAAAACCCCTGTATCAGGAATTCTGCAGACTCCGGTTGCCTATGACAAGGGAACCATAATTCAAAGCTTTTTGGTTATGCCTACTGGTACCATGGGAGGGACTGTAATCTTAGGGCGCAAATGGATGATGGCCACCAACAAGTGCAATATCGATTGGGCAACCAGACAAGTCACAACGCAAGAACCAACACTAGGTCTGACCGCTCAAAATCCCGCACCTAAGTCATCCACTCAAATATTAGATAACGAAAAATCACAAAGTCCAGTGGCAAAACCATCTTCGATTGTTGGCCACCCCTCTAACACTTCAATGCCAAGAGTGGAAACAGGCAAGGTGGTCCCTAAAGCTTTACTTACTATGCCAAAGAGTACATACAAATGGGTCCCCAAAGCTTCGTTAACAGCTACTTCCCCTGCTCAATCTCGTTCAGCCACCAAGAAGCCTCGTAAAAGGAAAGCAGCTACCCACCCGAGAAAGGGCAATGTAACATCGCGATGGATCCCTAAAAAATTATTAGTAGCCCAAGGGTACTATGAGGGGAATGACCAGATTTGGGTCCCTAAACATAAGGTGAATCCCTCTACATCACCTGTAAAACCTTGCAAACCAATTGTTGCCACCCCAATGACAATTCAAGACCGTGGTAAGGGAAAGGTAACAGAGTGCTCCGCACCACTTCCAGAGTTAGTTTGGATTCCCAAACGATATCGATCATTACCACCTAGCTCAGGAAGGGGGGAGCCACATGAAGCTTCTAGCTCCTCATGCCAGGCACACACCCATATAGAAGTTTCTACATGCTCTACACCTACTCTTGTCAACACCCAACAAAAAACCGATGAGCCTACATCTCCCCTTGTAATAGTATCGATGGAAACCATTTCCTCCATTCGTCAATGGGAGCGTACACTACCATCTCTGCAATTGGATGTGGCCACAAGGGTCATAAAAAGCTATCTGCCCACATCACAACCTATGACCCGCTGGACAAATTGGTTCCAAGAGGCTGCAACATCATTGCAAATAATATGATCTACCCAAGGAAAGGGGGAGCATGTACTCACGCTCGACATTCTAATGCTTCCTCCTTAACCTTCTCCCCTGACCATGTAATTGCCAAATTCAAGGGGATGTATATATATAACTTCATACATTATAAAAAACAAAAAAAAACAAAACAAAGAAAAGAAAAACAAAAAATAGTAAAAAGAGCAAGAGCACAAAAAGAGGATAAATATCCGTATACAATCAAGAACTAGATTGACCTGTCTCACAAACCTACTGATGCTATATCTGTGTTTGCAGATATGGCAGATGCACGATCATCATACACTTCATCCACTCCCGCCTTTGATGAGAGGTATCATCTGTACCTTTCTCAGATATTTCACATGTGCTATCCTGTAATTGAAACTGAATGGGATCATATAGATGTATTAGCCAGAGAGGAAAATGTTGAGGAATTAGAATGGCTAATTCGCGTATTAACCATGACTGACCCCTACTCCGTAGAGAGGACATATCCCCGATAGCCCAATGCTTTCCTTTTCCACAAGATGACTATCCTCGCATCGTTACATTCTTGATGAGTCTATGTGGATGGGAAAATGAAAAGGAAATATCTGACAATGATGAATGGACGGATGAAACTCATGGCACTACTGAGGTTGATTTTATTTATTTGGATGATGCGGATAGAGGCTTAGCCTTAGGGCTAGAGCCAGGACTCTACAGCATCCTCTTACCGTATCCTCAGTAGTAGTGTGGTGACTGGTAGGTAGGTTAGTGTTTTCAAGTTTTTTCTAGTTTAGATTCTTTAAACGAGTCTTGAATTTTCACACTCATGTGCCTCTCGAGGTATAGTGCTTGTTAGTTGATTGTACAGGTTAAAAAGTTTGAGGTGGGTTCGCTTCCAAGTCCAGAGACTGCCGCAACGTTCATCAAAATATATCTACATCAAATTGCAAGCTGTCTCGTCAAATCAAGGAGATCTCCAATTACAGGTGTAATTCTTCCATACCCTCTCTCTTTCGTTTTTACTGTTCAATCAATTGCATAAACTATAATGCATGACCACATGGAAATTATCAATGTACTACTTAGTTTTTGAAGTTGCTTGCATGCTAGTGTAAATCATTAATGAGCTTAACTTTATTGGAAATATTCCTAGGCAGCATGACGTCTTTAGTTAACCTTGGAATACGATTGTCTTAGGTCTAGGGTCAAACCATCTTAATGTTTGAACACCTGGCTGTGTGTGTGTTGACCTCTAGGACATAGATTTTACCCCTTGTCGAAAAGATGTAAGAACACATTTTAGTTCAGGAGCGAAGATCAAAACAAACTTAAAAAAAAAAAAAGCCTACAATAAATGGCAATACAAGTCTATGATGTGCTTTAATGTTGGCCTATCGCCTTATTGATACTTGGTAGGCGAGGAGTATTCTACTCCAGACCGATGTCTTGGTTGGTAGGGGGTAGCCTTGCCTAAAGTGAGCTAATAGATTCCTGGATAATGCCTTGTGTTAAACATGGTACCAGGATCGATGTTAGTTTTACCTTAGGAAGGTCGCCATTGTGTATAAAAATTGTCATGTGCAAAAAAAAAAAAAGAAAGAAGAAAAAAGGCAAAAGGCTCCTGTAACTCTGATGTTTCTTGTGTCCCTAGGCTCGTGGTAACTACTTGTTCTTAGAGTAGACACAGTATGGTCATCTGTTTATTTATTAAGCTTGGTTATTTTCCTTGACTTAGGCCAGTTATAAACCTTGATTAACCTTTGACACCTTGCTAACTCTTGAATTCCTTTCAATAATTTTAAACTCCTATTAATTTGCTACACTAGCTCACTCATGTACCCTTAAACTAAGTTCTAATAGCAACATCCATTGTGGTCTCACACGCTTGAATTTATACACTTTATATCTTTTGAATTCCAGCATACCTTCACTCTACTTCCCTGTTTTGCAGACGGTCTACCACAACAACCCTCTCGAGCTTACCATACCATAGCTTCCGAGGACGGAATCTACATCAGGAAGGGGGGCATGTTAACCCATGGCGGACATTGCGACATACTATATTTTACGTCATTAATTTAAATATTCTGAGTCATGGGCCGGGCTTGTCGGCACCATATGTTAAGGATGAAGGGATTGGGTGATCGCCGATGAGAGGCGCACCTTGGATATCAGTAGGATAAGGGTTAGGGTCGGCCGGCCATGTATGGGCGCCCAAGTGTGAACGGCCAAGTCACCTATATGAGTCAAATGTAACCCTAAAATCCTCATTCTCATGTGTTGTGAATACAAGAGTGCTCTTGCCTTATCTCTTTGGTTTCCTTCTCCTGCGTTTGTGAGAGAGAGAGAGAGTGAGTGAGAGAGCGATCGAGCACTGTGTAGCGGCACGGCGGCGGTGGAGAGGCGACGGCGGCTCCTCCTTCACGGCTGCGACGCGGGAATCCTTCAAGGCGGCAGTTAAGCGGTGAGTGACACACCTTTTGCATTCTGTTTTGAGCTTGCCTTCCTGGTTGTATGCTTGCAGTCATTCGTGGCTCGCATACGGTGTCCGGCAAGTCCCCAGCTACGACCTGTGCGGCAAAAGCGCACAGCCCTTTTGTTGGGCATACCCCTTTGCAACAACAAGTTTGGCCTTGTATAGCGAGGGATCAATGCTACCATTTGCTTTGTGTTTTAACTTGTAAACCCACTTAGTACCAATGGCCTTCTTGCCATGAGATAGATCTGTGAAATACCAGGTGTCATTCTTAAGTATAGAGTTATACTCATCTTGCATAGCATGCATCCAATGATCATCATCCTGTGCTTCCTCAAAGGAAACAGGTTTCTCCTCATTACATAAATTAGAAATGAGAACATGATCCACATGAGAATAATCTGCATGATGAGAACCTGCACAAGTTTTGCTAGGTAAAGGAGCTGCCAACTTGCTATCCCTCAATGTCTGCACAAGCCATTTTGGCATACGCCTAGATTCTTCTATGGCTGCTCTCTCGTCATCCACTACATCCTCAATAATTGCCTCATCAAAAGACTGATTTGCAAGCTAATTTTGCACCTGCAAAGGCTAAATTTTAGCACTTGGTTGAACATTCAATTTCTCTACATATGGCTTACCTCCATTAAACAAAGGTAAAAGCAAATCAAACATGTCCTGTGAGCATACATTCTGCTATTTTTTGCATGAAAGCATGGGCTGAACTGAGTTTTTGACAAAAAAACATCATCTCTACTTACTAAAATCCGGCTTACCTCCATTAAACAAAGGTAGGAGCAAATCAAACATGTCATGTGAGCATACATTCTGCTATTTTTTGCATGAAAGCATGGGCTGAACTGAGTTTTTGACAAAAAACATCATCTCTACTTACTAAAATCCGCTTTAGGGCGGTCGGATGGTAGAGTCTATATTCCTTGCTTTCTGAACCGTATCCCACAAATATACATTTAATTGCCTTATCTCATCAAGCTTACTATTGCTCAGGCACAAGAGCATAAGCAAGATAACCAAAAAGATGCAAATGAGCCACAAAAGGCTTCCTGCCATGCCAAGCTTCATAATAAGGAGTTTTAGACTGCAAGGCCTTGGTAGGGCATTTGTTTCACACATAGTTTGCGCACATAGTTACCTCTAACCAAAAACTATGAGGTAAATCTTGGGCTTTCACCATACATCGTGCCATCTCCATGAGAAACATGTTCTTCCTCTCAGCCACACCATTTTGCTGGTGTGTATGGCACTTATAAAGTAAGGGTCTTAATGAGTGAAGAGTGAAATCTCCGGAATACACCACCATAGTTGCTGGGTGCTTAACGTTCCGAGGAAATAAAAATGCATGCCTTATAGAGTGACATTCGGATTTAATATCTTTCACATTAGCAACGACACAACAAATAGAATGGACATTATCATCCACGGGCGGCTCATTTAAATCAAATGAATAAGAGCCTTGCTCTATATCTCTCTGTGGCTGCGCATTTCGACCATGGATTGGCAATTGCACAACCACTTGAAGTACCATAGCATTGGCAATTGCTCTGTTTCTTGTGAGTAAGTGGACTCCACCATGGATTCCTCTATGTTCTACATTGATGCCTTATGCCTTTTTCAGCCATACATGCATGAAAGTCCTTGGACATATACTCCCCCCCTCGATCTGAACAAAGGGTGACAACTTTACATTCACATGCATTTTCAGCTGTGGATACAAAGTGCTTAAAGCACATAAAAACCTCTGACTTCTGCTTTAATGGATACACCCAGCTATATCGTGCTCTCAAGCTTCTCTATCTTGTGTGTGTGCATTGTTAAAACCCTAACCCTAATTCCAACAATTGGTATGAGAGCTAGCTTCCTTGACACTTGATCTAGTAGTCTATCTCCCTCCTCATCACAACCCTATTTTTCTGTCTCCCATTGAGATACCCTCTTAGGAGAAGAAGGTGTATAATATAGTGTGGTGTATACAAAGTATACATTATTTTCGGGGTCTGCGATGCGATTCGGGCGTGTTTTGGGCACCGCAAGGTTTTTACAGACGTTCTGGAGAGGCGTCATTTTGGATTGGTTCTGCTTGATTTTGGGTGTTTGGGCTATGTAGCGACAAAGATTTGGTGTAAAGCAGCATCTACAGTGTCTTCAACAACATCGACCATCATACTTTTTTCAATAACACTCTATTCTCTACTCTGTGTTATTTTTCATACACTTTGCAAAGTCAGTTGCCATCCAGGGTTGCATGCAGTGAATATTGAGTACTTGCAGTATGTGTTGAAAGATTTTGCATTTGGTAGAAAGTCATGGCTGGCAGTAGTGATGTATTCAACATGTTGTATGCTGATGAGGACAAACATGATGGGACTAACTACCCATTGTGGTCCTATATGATGAGGCATGTACTTGTTGCTAAAGGCCTTTGGAATGTGGTCAGTGGTAGTGAAATTCATCTTGTTTCACAACTACCAGTGCAACCAGATACTACAAGTACATCTGAAGTAGAATCTGATACAAATGTGGCTCCTCCACATGCACCACTAGTACCTCCCACTACTGCTCAAACGAGATGGCATGGAAGAGATGCACAGGCACATGCATTGCTTGCACTTTCCGTGAAGCAAAGCATTATTCCTCATACTCGGTCATGTAAAACTTCAAAACAGGCATGGGATGCACTTGCTGCATTATACCAAGTGCACAGTGAAGCACGTGTTGCATATCTACGCAAATAGTTGGAGTCTGAGCATATGAATGAGGGAGACTTAATGGATAGCTTCTTGACCAAGATCAAAGATTTTAAGGAGCAGCTTGTTGCTAGTGTGGATGAGATATATCCTGATAGTACATTGGTGCCCATAGTTCTCAATGTATTGCCGGATTCTTATCAAAGTTTTGCCCCTACCCTTAGAATCATGATGAAGGGAAATCCAAATGCCCTTACATTTGATGAGCTGGTTTCAGTACTCTTGCAAGAAGAGCAGTTTAGGCAAAACAGATCTAATATGGGAGCTGGTGAGACCAAGCTTTTGTTGCCAATCAGAAAGGCAAAGATAAAAGCTTCTTCGCATGGCGGCTATAAGCCAAAATCAGAATCCTCAGGTAAGGATACAGAGAAAGAAGGTGATAAGCCTAAAAAGAAGGGTAACTATCACTATTGCAAGAAACTAGGGCACTACATATACGAGTGTAAGAAAAGGCTAGAGAAGGAGAAAAAGAAAGAATCGAGCATGGCTGTGGTGGCTGATGCATCTGTAGTACCAAGTGCAGAGAAGAAGGAATCTACAAGTTTTGTCGCCCCCCCAAGATGATTGGGCATGGACTGTACATTGCAGTTATGACCCTTCTATTCATGATGTATGCATGTCAGTGGCAGAATCGGATGCTTGGTACTTTGATAGTGGTGCTAGTAAGCACATTACTTCACAAAAAGGTTTGTTCTCATCTCTGGAATCTGTCCCAAGTGAAGGAACCATCACATGTGCAAACTCACTAGAATAAACTCACTAGAATAGAATGGATAAATGTGTGCCAGATACAAAAGATAAGTACACACCCCAAAATGAGTAGATAAGAGGGTGTACATCCGCATGGGGAAAAAAACTCCTAGTGAGGGAAAAATGCCCCGGCAGTCGTAAGTGTGTTCACACACATCACTACCATATAATGCTTCATTTATATCCATCTTCTTTGCCTTATGTTAAGGTCATTTTGGGTGAAAATCCGCTTTAGACTTTTATGATATGTAACCAACGTGAACTTTTGCTCGAGAAGATAGTGTCGGCAAAACTTCAAGGTGTGTACTATTGCAAGCAACTCTAGGCCACGTACATCATAGTTCCTTTCATGAGGTCTCAAATTTGGATATTCATAAGATATGGGTCATCCTTCCTATAGTAGGATTTCTCTAACAATGAGTCCAAATGGCATTACTGTGAACTCATAATGTTCATAGTGGGTATTAAATCTAGGAATATCTGGTTCCTTAATGTTGATTTGGTAGTATCTTGACTTCAAGTTAATCTTTGTAAATATTTGGGCTCCAAGCAATCATATAACATCTCATCTATCCTAAAAATATGATACTTATTCTTAATGGCCTCCTCTAATTTCTCTAGTTTTGATGTGGAGGTCCCTGATTACTCTTGAGACGGAAACCATAAGCCTTTGGCAACAAGATTCTGGAGAGCAACAGGAGTCAGAAATGTAACAACAAGTGCATTGAGATAATCATTCATCAAATATCTTGGACCTAAAACACTTACACTGCTTCCTGACCTGAAACTACAGATCTAAAGGCATTCTAGGGAAAGAATCCTATACTCTAGTTCCACTATCTTCTAATACTTCGCGTGGATCGGATCATGTCCCCTATTTCTCTAAAACACTTACAATCCTTCCCAAGATGAAACTATAGATCAAAAGGGATTTTAGGGATAGCATCCTATCCTCTAGGTCCACTAACTTCTAATCCTTAGCTTGGATATCATGTCCCCTATTCATGGATTATAGTATCAGGCATACTTGTGGCACTCAACATGTAGAGGGATGTGATCTCTTGCCCCATCAACCATGGCAAATTTGGTACCCACACATTTCAGAAGTATGTCCATGGTAGCAAGGATGTGCATCCAATTCTTAGAGTCTTTCAGCTCTTGGAGAGGTGCAAACTCCATGCTATCCCTTTCTTCATGCAGCGTTTTATGGCATATTTGGCACATGTGGATTGCCATGGATCTTGTTGTCGTCACCAAATCCTCTACTAAGGGTCCCTCACTTATAGGATGGATCTTCCAAGTGCGTAGGTTGAACTTTAGTGTTCGATCTTTATTCCAAATGTAAATATGATCCGTGTCCCAGTCATGGATCATTCTGGTTTCCCTCATGAAGGGACGTCCCAAGATGCAATCATAAGAAACAGGCTATTGGCCAAAGTTTTGGAAGTTGGTCCAACAATCTTAATCCTAAAATTCCATGGAAGACCTATGAGCTTTGCAATGGCTTTGTCAACAAGTTTCACGATTAACGTGGTGTCATCTATGGGGAGGTTTTCCCCACTTTTCCTAGCATTGTTTGGTAACACTACTTACTCCGACCCCACCATCTAAGATGCCGCCCGATGACTTGAAGGTCATAGAAAGTTAAGGGAAATGTTGCATTAAGTTCGGCCACTTCATGGCCTGGTTGAGGTGCATTGTGTTGCACTGGGACTGGCAAGGCCAGTGGTGTTGTCTAAGGTTTGGAGGAAAAGCCTAGGGTAGAGCCCGTGCTTGAGTAGCTCTCAAGCCTTTCTATGAGTAAAAGTCTCAATCTTGTAACCTAATTGTGCTTGAGTCTTAAGCTAAATTAGCTTAGTTCATTCATTATGTTTGTTATTGGTATTACCCACCTTGGCTTAGCTTAGCACTAATCACATGTTAGGATTAAGATCTAATTAGATATAGTTGATTGTCATTAGGGAGCTTGATCCATAAATTTCAATATGGTATCAGAGCTTGGTTTAAGCTTCCTAGTAGCTTAGCTTTAACTCATATTAGTATAATCTCTTCATTAATCACTTAATTAGCTACTAATCTCATCTTATCATGTCTTCCTCTTTGTGGCCCAAATTTCAAATCCTTAGCATAAATTTTCCTTTCAACCATTAGCCAAGATCTTTTAGGAGAGTGTTGCTCAACCCTAGCCTAATACACAACTAAGAGGAATTACCAAATTTCTCCCTCTATAAGAAGAAAATGGTGCAGATTTGTCGACTGGTCTTTTTGTTATTTCTCCACCTACACAACAAATTGGGCCAAGCCCTTCTAGCCCAAGATAGGCAATGATATAAGCTTCAAGTTGACCGAAGGACTTCTCCAATGGTGGAGTATACCAGCCAGGGCAAGCAGAAAACCAAGCAACAAAAACCCACAATTTTTGCCCTTTTTTTGAAGATTTAAGCTATTTCTTTTATGTAAGGCTCTTGATCTCATTTACCACATGCCCAATTTCATCGTCCACTTTTTAGCTTTGTTAATCATAGTGATTAATACTTAATCACTATTATTAGCAGTCATTTAGTAAAAAATGAGCTTAATCAAAGGCAAATTTGAAAACTTAGAGTGCTATTCCATTGTGGGAAACTCTTTGTTGCATCAAAATTCATCTTAACCACTTGCATTGCTCAAACTTAAGTGATTCTTTCACCACATTATTGAGTTTATCTCTAGCATATAGTTGCAAATCACTTGTAAAAGGGTTAGACACTTCCTGAGCACTAAAATCGAGGCTCAAGGTAAGACCCCCTTCTCATCATGGAGCATGTAACAGTTATCTCAAGATTTAATGGTGATGGGTTTTACACATGGCAAAGCCAGACCATGTACTTGCTTATGTGTAAGGGGCTTTGGCACCTTTGAGGATAAACAAGTGGAGGTTGATCCACTTGAAAAAAACAAAGCGTTGGGCATTATCACTCAAAATATTGATGATGATGTGATTAGTCACATTTTTGGCATCAAGGATGCTAAGTTGGCATGGCGAGAACTCAACAAGATTTTCGGCACCGACTCAAAGAGCTCAAAGATCAGTTTTACAAGCTCGAAAAGAAGGAGACCGAGACCATGGCACAACACATCATCAAATTCAAAGGTATCAAGTAGCAACTTAGCGCATTAAAGAAAGTCATTGAGGAAGATGAATCTATTGCCGTATTGTTAAAAAGTGTTGACAAAGAACCTTATGAATCACTTGTTGCTACACTTAAAAATGTGCTCAACACTAAAATTCAAGATATAGAATCATCTCTACTTGAACATGAATCAAAATTCAAGAATAAAGAATAATTCAAATCACATTCAAGTGAGAAAGCACTGTATATAAAGGGTGGGGGATTTCCGAAAGGACAAATCAATAAACATCTCAACTTCCAAAATGGTATCACCGCAAAAAACTTAGTCATACACCAAGAATGAATGTCACAATAAAGATAAACCAAAGCTTGTTTGTGACTATTGTGGAAAAATTGGTCACCTAGAAGAAGATTGCTATCACAAAAAGAAGTAGGAAAACTACATCGAGGCCAAAGCTGCCCCAGCTGAGGATGTACTCTTCTAGAGAAAGAACCATTGTAATTTTCACCCCTCTTGTCTCTACAAAAAGTGTGATGTAATCAGCCTCTGAGGCCATATGATGCACTTAAGCTGAAATTCATAGCCAAAGTAGCATAAGAGCCAAAGTAGCCTATCACAAGGAGAGAGAGGAAGAGTGAAAGCCTAAAAATTGTACCCAATCTGGCATCAAGGGGGGTGTTGAAATGAGTGATGCTAGAGTGCCAAGTCACCTAGCCAAGTTATCCCACATGATCTATCATAGCTTTATTGTACTCTCCTCATATAAAAGAGGACCATTTCAAGCAATGAAAAATGTAGCAAGCTCTATGAGTACAAGTCTCAATCTTGTAACCTAATTGTGCTTGAGTCTTAAGCTAAATTAGCTTAGTTCATTCATTATATTCATTATTAGGTATCACCCACCCTAGCTTAGCTTAGCACTAATCACACGTTAATTAGATTAAGATTAGGATCTAATTAGATAGTTGATTATCATTAGAGAGCTTGATCCATGAATTTCAACAGTATGAAAGCTTGTTCCTTCATTAGGAAAGGTCTTACCTTAGAGAGGTAGTGTCTAGTCTCTTTATAAGAAAAGAAGTGTAAAGATTAATCCCAAATGGTTTAAGTAACAAGCCCTCTAAGAATTAGATATGCATGAGAATAAATGTGGAACAAAATCTGAAAATGTGGAACAAATTTGATTTCGATATAGCTGATTCAGACAGGTAACTCAAACAGCTGAGTCCGAGAGCTGACTTAGATAGTGCTAGATTTAGAGCTGACTCATACAACATTGGATTCAGATAGCTCACTATGTGACAGTTGACTCAAGTAGTTGATTCCAAAATTTGACTCGGGTGATTGACTCCAAAATCTAACTCACTTAATGCTGACATTGAAGTTTAACTCAATCAGGTGCTATGACTCAGATAGTAGCTGACTCCGAAATCTAACTCAGGTAGATGCCTTAGACAACATTGTATTCAGATAGCTCACTCTGACAGCTCACTCATGTAGTTGATTCCAAAATCTCACTCAAGTAGCTGACTCCAAAATCTAACTCAGTCAGTGCTGAGGTGGATAGCTAACTTTGAAATCTGAAATCTCACTCAGTCAAAATCTAACTCAGTCAGATTGAGGTGGATAGCTAACTCTGAAATTTGACTCAGTCAGATTGAGGTGGATAGCTAACTCTGAAATTCAGTTAGCTGTGACTAAGATATCTGACTCCAAAATCTAACTCAGTCAGTGCTGAGGTGGATAGCTAACTCTGAAATCTGACTCAATTAGCTGTGACTAAGATAGCTGACTCCAAAATCTAACTCAGATAGTTGACTTCAAAATCTGACTCAGATAGTTGACTTCAAAATCTGACTCAGATAGTTGACTTCAAAATCTAACTCAGTCAAATGCCTTAGATATCAGACTTCGAAATCTAACTCTATGTTTGGACTTCGTCTGATTCAGAGAAAGCAAACCCCACCATAAAAGTAAACCTGGCCAAAAAAAGTAGACCCAACCAAAAAGTAAACTTGACTAGAAAGTAGGTGTTGGTAGGTTGTTGGCTGTTAGTAGAGGCAGGTTGTTGACTGTCAGGCAACAAGTTATGGATTGTCAGTAGTAGTAAGTTGTTGACTATCAGCACAGTAGGTCATGGATTGTCAGCACATGTCATTGGATTGTTAGTAGCAAGTTGTTGATCATCAAAAAGCAGTCGTTAATTTGATTATTAACAGTAGGTTGTCACCATTAACAACAAGTTGTCTAGTTGATTTAGCAGGTCATTAACCATCAATAGTAGGTTGTCTGACTAATTCCACGTTCGTATTGTACCTTGATGATGATGTTGATATGCTTGATCTCAGATGTTGACTAAAGCAGAGCACCAATAAGAAGACAAAGTAGCGCCGCACATAGCTGACATGACAAGGTGGCGCACGTAGTCAACTGCTCTTCGGGATTGGAGAGATAGTCTGTAGCAGTTGTAGATGCTCTAATTAAGACGAACAGGGCACATGAAATTTGTGTAGCTGTATGTGACAATGCTAATGTAGCTGATGAAGTGTTGCGCACAGTATAGTACTAATAGAGTGTGCTGTAAGAGGTCATCGGGGAACAGAGGCAGGGATTATAATCGATAGCAAGCAAAAGAGCTTGACGTAGTCATCATTAGTAGGCGGTCACTGTAGTAGATTGTAGAGATTGATGAAACGAGCAGTGATGTGTAGGACTAGTCGACTGCCTAAGTAGAAGACAAAATGAATAACAAGGCTTTGATACCATGTTGAGGTTCATGGTGGATCAAACATAAGCATTATCATGGTGGATTGATCCTAAGCAATCACATGATTCAATGAGTAACAATAAGCAATTAACAAAGAACCAACATAATAATATAAAGCGTGAGGATGATTTTATTCATGAATATGAGACTCATTATAGAGGCTTTGAGTACATATGATTAGGTGACCCTAATCTTGCTTAAGATACTAATGAGATGCTCCCATATTCTCTCCATGATTCTAGCTCGTAAACTGAGCTATCAATCGGCTACATTCCCTCACCTTGATTTCTCTCTTACTTCATTCCTTTTTTATTTTTCTTTTAAGAGTTTTACTGCTTGTGAATTATAGATTTAACCTTTGCACCTATTCCCCTAAGGTTATGCATCATATATTATCCCACATTCCCATGTAAAGATTATCTAACAATCGTTGGGGGGTGCATCTAAAGCTTAAGCTATGGAGAATGACCTTGCCCCTATAGAGGTCCCCATGTGTAGTGGTGGTTAGGGGGCATCTAGAGCCCCAAAGGTTGTCAAGAATGACCTTGCTTTTTTAGCACCACATATGATGTTAAAGATGACCTTGCTTTTTTAGCACCATTAGCTGAAGGCTAGTAAGATTGAAAAAGCTAGGCCATCCTTGCTAGCCGTAGCCTTTGGTTGTGATGGTGCTACATGCCCCAAATGGGCCCTTCACTACACATGGGTCCTCTAAAGGGGCTACCCATATATCCATTTTTGTGGGCATTAAAAAAAACCTACTTTTATGATATTGGATTTATGCATGCTTTATGGATGCTTGCTTGAATGGGTTTGTTAGTAGGTTTCCTCTTCCATTATCTTCGTTTTCCCTCGCCTTTTGTGAGAGAGAACCAGTGCAAAGAACCATCTCGATGGATCTTGCCAGATTGAAGATTACTAGTATAGTCCAAAATAGTTGGAGGAAACACATTGAATCTAACCATCTCAACCAATAATAACTGAGATGCAAAGACATGAAGGTCTACCTCCATTAGAGGTTTTGTCCCCTTGGATTTCAAGAAGACATGATAAATGAGTTTCTAGAGTTATCTCAAGAAGGCAAACCTATTGAGGCATATCATCATTAGTCTTATGCAAGCCTAGTCTGATATCCTCCTTTGATGGATAATGAGACCCTTCTCCATCGGTTTGTCCAAAGATTAGGTCCTTCCCTAAAGAATATAAAGCCCTCTTTGTTAGCTGGAGTAATCAAGATGGTTGAGGATTTTGTGAATGATTTTCCTAAGAAGATAGCCTAGTAAAAGCCTTTTTTGCCCCCTCCCTTGAAGAGAGCTCCATGTAATTCTTGTATGCCAACCCATAAATTTGAAGGCTTCGCAGAGGAAAGGAGGCACACATCTTCCCGATAGATTCAGAAGAACATTGGTTGAGATATGTGGAAGCTGTTGACACACATTCCTACTTTTGCTAAGTTTGGCAAAAGGATCTTGATGAGTTCCCCATTCTAGTTAACACCATGACCACAAAGGAGAAAGAATCAGCCGGGTTTGCAGCCCGAACCCTAAAATCTTTGCTGCTCTACATGGAAAATCATGAAACAAAAAATTGGCGCTAGCTGAGAAAGAAGCTAAAAGGCTAATGAAGGAAGAAAACACTAAAGCTAAGGAGACTAAACAAGTCCAAACACTTCAGGGCCTACAAGGTAGGAGACCATTTTGTACAATACGAGAAGGCCAAAGAACCCATGATGGGAAGCAAGGAAGATCTTATGATGGTCCGGCCAAGGTCAAGGAAATTAACTTGGCAGGCCCAGGGAAAGGTCCAAAACCCATCTACAAAGGGGAGGACCTCTTTACAGAAGAAGAGAAAGGCCTTATCACTCTTCTCATAGAATTTAAAGATTTCTTTGCATGGAAGTATACAGATATGAATGGTGTACCTCCCGAAGTGGTCAAACACACCATTCCAATGGTCAAGGGAGGAAGACCAATGAAGCAGAGAGCCTAGTCTATGAACCCCAAATATGCCAATATGGTTTGAGAATAAATTGATTGAATTATAGATGCCGGATTCATCTACAAGATAGAGCACACGGAATGGGTTTCACCTATAGTGATAGTGCCCAAAAAGAATGATCAAGTGTTGATCGACCCAAATGATCAACATAAAATAGCTTACTGAATGGGGCACGTATGCGTATCGAGTCATGCCATTTGGTCCTCGAATCCTTCATGGATGACCTTTGTGTTAACTCTACATGGAAAGCATGTATGTGGTGTCTAAGGAAAGTGCTAGAGAGATGCCACATTTATAGGATCTCTCTCAACCCTCTAAAATTCCAATTTTGGATCAAGCATGGAGTGATCTTGGGACACATTATCTCAGAACACGATATCCCCATAGATGACAGCAAGGGGCGACTCATTCTTGAGCTGCCATCCCTGACAACTTGAAAGAAGTCCAATGATTCATGGGACATGACGGATATTACCTGCATTTCATCTTTATGTATGCCGACATCGCTTGTCCAGTTTGTGGACTCCTAGTGATTTTTGAGTGGACAGAGAAGTGCCAACAAGCATATGATACCCTGAAAAAGGCGTTGACAAGTGCTCCTATATTAAGATCCCCTAATTGGGAAATCATATTCTATGTCCACATAGACGCCTCTGCCTTTGCAATTGGTTGTATGCTAGCTCAACCTAGAGAACACAATAGGGATTTCGTTAGTTTTGCTAGTCACCAATTAAACAAAGGAGAATGAAACTATACCACCATGGAAAGAGAAGGGTTGGCCATGATCTATACTGTCAAGAAGTTTCACCATTGTCTTTTGGTGGTGACCAAATTTATTTTCTTTGTAGACTATCAAGCTCTTCTTTATCTAGTAAACAAACCATTTACCATGAGTAGAATCATTAATGGCTCCTAATTCTACTAGAATTTGACTTTACCATCAGAGTACGTAAAGGCTCCCAACATGTATTGGCCAACCATATGTCGTGCATCCCTATATGGAGAGCCATCGATGGTGGGGGTGTTGAGATGATGACCTACCAGATGCCCCCCTTTTCTAGCTATGTTTGATTCTTGAATGAGGAGAGGAAGTCCCACACTTCCTTGTAATGGACTACCCACTAAAGTTCCAATAAAAAAGGACCGAGCAAGATGCCTCATCAAGAAATTAGCCCCTATTAGTTGATTTTGCAGGACAACTCTACAAATAAGGAAAGGATAAAATCATGTCTGTCGTGAGGATGAATATGTCTCTATTTTGGAGAAAGCCCGCTCTAGAATTGCAAGAGGGAACTTTGCAATAGATACCATTGCTTGGAAGATCCTACTGGTGGGCCTGTGGTGGTGGCCAACCTTGCTTGGAGATGCCGCTGAATACCTCAAACAATGCGATGACTGCCAATGGATGGCGATTCCACACAATAAGGATAGAATGCCTCTAAACCATGTCATGTCCTTACAACTGTTTGAGAAATGGGGCGATTCCACACAATAAGGATAGAATGCCTCTAAACCATGTCATGTCCTTACAACCGTTTGATAAATGGGGCATCGATTTTGTGGGACCCATTAGTCCAGCTACCTGACACACCCAAGCATGGTACACCACAATGGTACACCACAATTGCACAAAATGGGCCAAAGCGAGGGACACAAGAAAGGTCGATGCGAGGTCCATGGAAAAATTCCTTTACGAGTGTGTGATCACTTGCTTTGGGTGCCCTCTTAAGATTGTGAGTGAAAATGGCACCCACTTAATTAATGAAGTAATACAATTCTTATTATTACAAGAATTCTTGGTCACGCACCAAAAATCTTCACTCTATTATCCCCAAGCCAATGGTAAAGCTGAAAGCACAAACAAGAGCGAGGTGAGTCACAATGAATGGGAATAGAAGTTGCCGGCAGCTACACTTTGGGCTTATCGCACCACATATAAAGTGGACATTAACTCAACACCCTTCAGCTTAACCTACGGTACTGAAGCAGTTATGCCTATGGAATTCTTGGCGCCAAGCTTAAGAGTTGATATACAGGAAAGGTTCACCAGTAATATCCTGACCAACCGACTTTTTGAGCTTGAGAAGCTCAATGAAACACGTCTAAGAGCTATGTATGGTATGATAGTTGAAAAATTAAGGCGCAAGCAATGGTTTGATGACCAGCTAAAGGACAAGGAGATGAGAGGGGGATATAGTCCTCCTCTACACAGCACCAAAAAGCAAAAGAAGAAACTCAAATATAGAGGGCTAGGACCTTTCCTAGTAGTGACTGAAATAACCCCACAAGATGCAGCGCGTATCGAAACCCTTGACGGTGTCAAGATGGCCAATTATTTCAATGGTGGTAGCAAATTAAAACATTACTATGGCCCACTGATGTAAAACACCTTTAGGGCCATTCACCTTAAGAAATAGGAGAAACATCAACACGATGAGATGAAAAAAATGGCACAACGCGAAGCCAGGAACGATCGGAAAAGCTTAGGGGCAAACAAATCATAGTAAACATGGCCCAAGTAGTTGACATTGAGAAAGAGGATTGGGAAGTGAAACCTGCTTGCCTGTCATTAGGAATGACCACTCTGACAAGTTTCACACAAAAACTAGCACTTATTGATACACGTTCTAACTATAACTTAATGTCCTATGACACGTGCCTCTCTTTCATCATAATACCCCATCCACTCAACAAGGCTCATCTTCCCCCATCTCTGTCTTACAACTCAAACCTTGCCAAGTGAGCCCACTAACACCGCTAACTCTACTAACACCACAGCAGATACCAACTCACCCTCATACCACCCAACCCATTGATTCTTGTTGTTGGGTGCCCAAGAAGATCCTCATTGCCTAGGGTTATTATGAGGGTGTTGAAACTCTATGGATTCCCCAAAGACCCAACCTCTCCCCTCAAACCCCGACAAAAACCAAAAAACTCCTATTCCTCATCATGTTGGCCGCGAATCTCACGCCGGCCCTCTGATACTACAGCCACAAGCCCACAAAATCAAGGAGAATATCCAACACAAACCCTTGCCATCTCAAAACGGTCGTCCTCAACACCCATCTTGTCTTAAACCCGCACCTACCTATAGGTGGGTACCTAAACCTCTTCTCACACAGCTCAGAAGTTCTATGAAGATAATCGGTAAATCTGGTTATAGGAAAAACCGACGTACACCCTCCTTGATCCCAAGCTCCTAGCACTGCAACAACTCCAATTGGAGGCCAAAGCTAACCCCAGTTGTTGCCACTACTAGTACTCTATAGGAAAAAAGGAAATCGAAGATCCAACAGAAGCCAAGGCCAAGTAACCCCCACCCTGCCTCCACCAATGATATCCCATCAACCTCGGCTACCCCACTTGCCCTTATCATCCAACCTCTTACCTCTCCAACCCCTTATCCTACATGCAACTGCCTCTTGTGAAGCACCATAGATTCACGATGAGCTGCCAACCTTGCCCAAACCTAATTGGACCTGTCTTCTCACTCTTGGCAATTGGGCAACGAGTCGGTACAAAACTTGTAAACGAGGTGTTGACCATGTAGTCTTAGGGTACAAAACCTGTTCATAGGGTGCCTATTTTTTTTTCTAAGTCCAAACATATGGCCTTTCTCTTAGAAAAAATATAATAATTCCCTTAGAAAGCCATGGCCGTTCCCTCAGAAACCCACGGCCATTCTCTTAGAAAAAGCATGTCCATTCCTTTAGAATTCCATGGCTGTTCTCTAAAAAAGGTACGGCCATTCCCTCAAAAAACATACGGCCATTCCTTCAAAAACCCATGGTCATTCCCTCATAAAAAACGTACGATCATTCATTCATGGAGCCACGACCATTCCGTGGTCAAGCCACAGCCACTTACTTGTCCATCCACAGTTGTTATTCCTATTGCCACGACCGTACCTTTCTAAAGCCACAATCATTCCTCCCACGAAGGAACGCCCATTCCTCTGTGAAGCCACGGATGTACCTTTTTTGAAAATATATAAAAGGGCCCACCCCCATTAATTTCACTCACTTTTCTTCTTGCCCTCTAGCCAAACTATTGCATTCCCCTGCCCCAATTTTTCATAGTTTCTTGCTTGCTTGCTCACCCACAACTCTCATGACCGAACCCGAGCATTCTGGCTCATCCTCCTATAAGGTCATTGCTCATACCCCATAGAAGAAGAGGAGGCATGCTAGCCACCACTTTGAGGAGTATGGAAAGCATCCCACCCAGCTTTCCCACTCAGGTGAATCACTCATGAAGTAGGTTGATGGTCACATAATCCATAGCCTCATGAAGAATACCCACAAGGTTGCGTGAAATAGAGTGATCATAAAGCTCAAATTAGGGACAAATCATCATGGATTAATACAAGATTAAGTATAATCTCATACAATGGCTATGATGCCTAAGTGAGTTAACCTCCACCAAGAGGATGGCTATCAAGCTTTGAAACATGCCCATCTTCAATAATAATGTATGCCCATTTGATTAATGAATTTATGGTTTCTTCTTATGATGTACAAATCATCAATTTTAATAATCAAGCTATTTCCACTTGAAATCTTAAAATTATGAGTCCAAATGTGGAATCTACGCGTGATTTTATGCTAATATAGGATTTTACATCACTCAAAACAAACACTAGATCAAGCCTCTATGTAAATTTTTAGTTATTTTCAATTAAAATACGGTGAACTTGAGACCTTAATAAATGCATGATCAGGTGTCCGATTGACGAACGATCTACACCCCCACGACTAGGAAAACACCTTGCACATTTTTGCCAAAAAAAATTTCGTAACTGCCTAGTGCACCGACACACATTTCAAGGTTGGGGCCCCAAATTAGGGGTCCCTATCCCAAGAAGATGCCGTTCACATACCTGAGCACTTTTACTACAACCGCGTAAGGACCAAAAGCTGACCACCCTAGTGTACAGTCTTCACACTCGTCGACATGTGGACACCTATGTGGCACTGACCTGGAAGGTACATGCGTACCTCATCTTTTACCCATGTACAGACACCATCCCTTTCCCCAAACTCATGTAGCCACATACCGGTGTACTTTCACCATACACCGTCCTTTGTACCCCGCTTTGCTCTCCCTTTTTCTACACCCGTACCTCGTACCAGCTCCTATATTTACCTCCCAACACGTCCATGGTTGACACCTCGACATCCTGTGTTGCCCGCATCCCACACTTTGTGGAGAGACTACACCCGACAATCCATACCCGACACTCTGTTTCGCGAGACTCCACCCGACAGCCCTCTATAGTCCCTCTCCCATGGGGTGAGCCTTTTTAGCCCATCTCCAAGTAAGCTCTGCAAATTTTTTTTCATTATCTCTCCCTTGGGTTGAGTAGAGGGTGTCCTTAGCTACTCTCCCCCCCAGTTTGAATAGACTTAAGGGAGAACTCCCCTTCTCTCCCTGTGGGTGCAGCCTTTTTTCCCCAAATTCTAGTTTAAGGACACCATCTCCCCCCCCCCCCAAATTTGCAGTGACTTTAGTAAGAGCTCTTTGGCTCTTAGAGGTGGTTTCCACCTAGGAGTTTTATGCTCATAAAGTGAGCAAACGAACTCCAATTTGTGATCCGACTCAAGCCTTGAGTTTGTAAAAATGTAGGCTATAAGAAGGTGAATATAATGGCTCCTCCTCAAAGACACCAAAGTACCACCTCGAGAAGCATGCACAACGATGACCCTATAGAGAATGCCTCAAATGTGGCCCTAACTCTCCCTTTGGGAATTCCACAAGGAACTAATGGCCAGGTTAGCTTAATAATAATTTAAAAAAGAGGCTTTTTGATTGACTTTTAATGTTAACATAATTATGAAAGAAAGAAGTTGCTACTTTTCCTCGCTTTGAAAAAATACCAAAATTCTTGTGAAATCGTTGCTTTCTCGAGAAAATGTTGTTGTCTCTTGTACCCTATGGTCTAGTTAACCAATTATGTTGTTATCTTGATTAAGTTAAAAGTATAGGTACATCTTCTCCCTGCCTTAATACGGACCCCGTTTTCGTGCTATGTAGCCGGGTGGCGACGTTAGTGAGGCCCGGAGTCGGTCCAAGGTATCCCTCCTACCATTGGGAAGATGAGATTTGCCGGTTTAGGTGAGTATTATAATGCTACCTAGTTCTACGGGCCCATGATAGTGCAGTGAATAAGCCCAACCTAGTGTGTAGACATCCATCTGAGGAGCAGGAGGATCAAGCGCTAGCCTAGTGGACGAGAATCTCAAGAAGGCTGCTTTCATTCTGACACTTCACAAAAATGCCGCTCTATGGGTAGCTCAGTATGACTATGCCCATTTCCCCACCTATGATGCTATCCGGGATGCATTCCTTCAATGCTTTAGAGAGGACAAGACATCTATGCATGCCTTGGATAAGCTATCCAGAATGACCCAGAAGAAAATGACAGTGGAAGATTATGTTGCAAAGTTCCACAAACTTCTCCTAGATTAGATACAGCTAATCAGCTTGCAGAAGAAATTCTAAATTCTTATTTCATGAAGGGCATCAACAAGAAAATCAAACGCTTTGTAGCCAGAGTGGACCTATCTACCATTACCACATGGAACAAGTGGTAGACTCATCTCTCAGAGCAGAGCGGGTATTAGTAGGTCCAGTCAAAAGTAAGAAGAAATCTAAAAATACAAAGAAGTCCAAACAGTCCTCATCCAAATCTTCGGATGAGCAGAATGATTCTGATGATTCTATAGCCAGTGTGACGAATCAAAGGAGGAGGAGGAGCACAAGACTAGGTCCAAGAGCAAGAAGGCAGCCAAAGAATTGGCTACAACCATGGCTTAGTTGGCCACTGAATGTGCAAAGCCTACTCCTACCATTTGGTCACATATTTAGTGTGCAAAGTGTTGCAATCCAGGACATGGAGCCGAAGACTGTGCCTTAAACGACCTTTGGTGTGCCATTTGCAGAACTTCCATACATGCAAGTGAAGCATGGTGCCACAATGGCAGGAGAGGACCTCCACAACCAATGATGCAACCCCAGGTAGTAGCTACCAACCAGCCTAGCCAATGGCCGCACAAGACTAGTTCTGCAGATCGTAGTTCCGCCAACACATAATTGTTTTTCCCAGAGACATGACTGGTTACCCAAGGCCCAACCTTACATGCTTTTATTTCCATGGCCAAGGCCATCGAAAGTCAAAATATGAACTATGGAAAAATCATAAAGTAGAATTAGAGGGAGCTCATGCTTCCGTGTCGTCTGGTCCACCTATAGTCAACGCAGTGGAAATCCAAGCTTTGGATGAGCAAGCAGAAAACCACCCAACCATAGAAGTAGCTGAATCATCAGCCATGGCAGCAGACCACATCCATGCAGTCCAAGACTCTAGAGGTGGCACAGAAATCGACCCCAAAAAAGAAGGGAAAGCCAAAAGGAGTCACTTGGCACAAGAACAACACAAAGTCTGGACGGAAGTCTTCGCTTGGGTGGAGGAGCAGTAGACCAAAGAGGCACTTCAAAGAAAAGACCCAAAGAAACTCAAGCCAATCTGTCAGTCGGAATCCCAAATCAATGTTCCAGAAATAAACCCGAAAGAAGAAGGAAAAATGCCCTTGCTAGTAAAGATGCATCCGCCAATGCCAGGTACAGAGACACCATGGCCGGAAGAAGGTGCGGAAGTACAATATTGTGGACCCTATACAGTCATCAAATGTCTGGGTAGAAGTGCATATAAGCTGTAGCTTCCAGCCCATATTAAGGTCCATAATGTATTTCATGTAAGTTTATTAAAGCCTTATGTACTCAGTCTCGATCATATTCTTGATGAGCAAGTTGTAATCCCATATTAAGGTCCATAATGTATTTCATGTAAGTTTATTAAAGCCTTATGTACTCAGTCTCGATCATATTCTTGATGAGCAAGTTGTAATCCCTAAGGTCCATAATGTATTTCATGTAAGTTATTAAAGCCTTATGTACTCAGTCTCGATCATATTCTTGATGAGCAAGTTGTAATCCCAACTCAAGGAGTCCTTGAATTGCAACCTAGTAGGATCATAGATTCTAGGGAAAGGAAACTCTGTAATAGAACTCATATAGAACATCTAGTACAATGGAAAGATTATTCTGAAGAGGATGCAACTTGGGAAGATGAAGCTACACTCTTAAAAGATTACCCCAAATTCATGACGAGATGAGGACATCTCGATTTCTTTAAGGGGAGAAGGATGTAACATGCCCATCTCCAATAATAATATATGCCCATTTGATAGATGAATTTATGATGTAAAAATTATCAATTTTAATAATCGATCTATTTTCACTTGAAATCTTAAAATTCCGAGTCCAAATTTAGAATCTACGTGTGATTCTACCCTAATATAAAGAGAATGTGGGGGAGAGGGAGAGCTTCAAACCCTAGCAAGCAAACACATACACACAAGAGAGAGATGGATAGTTGAATTTTCTTCTATCTTCTTCAAACCCTAGCAAGCAAACACATACACACAAGAGAGAGCAAAACACAAGAGAGAGATGGATAGTTGAATTTTCTTCTATCTTCTTCTTCTCTACTCAACCAACATAACATAACAATAAGAGTACACACTATATGGGTTAGTACTCAACTACTACAACATACAAGGGTCGGTCCATAATGTAAACCTGACTAAATGAGTTGGCGCTATAACTATGCCAGTCTCTAGTAATCTAAAATGGCTGTCACGTAGCATGTCATCCCATTGGCTGCATATCACCCATAATCTCACCAACCATGATAGTGGTGTAGATGTGGAAGCTATCACCCAGGCGGGTCATCAATGTCTGTCGTAGCACTAGTTGAGCTCGATATCTCAACACCCCCCCTCGAGCTCAACTCCACATACTATACTCCAAGTAAGGTCCTCAACCTGTGGAGCTTTTTTGTGCCTAATGCCTTCGTGAAGATGTCAGCTACCTGGTCCTCTGTGCTGACATATACCAGATCTACATCTCCTGCTAGAGCCTTCTCCCTCACAAAGTGATAATGCACCTCAATGTGCTTCGTTGTTCTAGCATGATATACTGGGTTACTGGCCAACTGTATGTTGCTCATGTTGTCACAATAAATAATAACTGCTCTATCCACGGGTTCTTCCATGTCACCAAGTAGCTTCAAAAACCAAGCTACCTCACAAGCTGCCATAGCAGCACCCCTATACTCTACCTCTGTACTTGACAAGGCAACTGTTGGCTGCTTCTTACTGCTCCAACTCACAGCAACACTCCCAAATGAGAACATAAAACCACTGGTAGGTCTCCTATCTGCAATACTACCAGCCCAATCAGCATCTGTGTACCCATGTGCAACTGTATCTCTGTACCAGCCTCATAGAAAAGTCCATAATCAACTGTGGACTTTATGTACCTGAGGATCCATCTAGTCACATCCAAGTCCAACAGAATAGGTTAAGTCTGGCCTTGTAATGGTCATGTACATCAAACTACCCACTATGCGCATGTATGTAGTGGGGTCCTCCAAAAGGTCACTTGTATCTATGGAAAGCTTTGTGTTCTGCTCCAATGGCACTGAAATATGCTTACAGCTTGTTATACCATACTTGGACAACATGTCCAAGCCATACTGCCTCTGCAATAGCAAAATGCCATGAGGTGATCTCACCACCTCTATGCCCAAGAAATAACACAGCTCACCCAAATCCTTCATCTCAAACTTCTGCTTCAAAAGCATCCTGACATCATGTATGTCTGCATCAGTATCACCAGTGATAATCAAGTCACCCACATAGATGACTAATAGCATGATCCCTCTATTTGTCTTTTTCACATATAGTGAAAAATCTACATTGGATATCTGAAATCCAATGGTAACAAGATACTCCCCGATCTTGTTTGACCATGCTCTAGGTGCCTACTTCAAGCCATACAAGGCTTTACGTAACCTGCACACAAAATCTGGATTTGCATCTCTCATAACATGGTGGCTGCATCATGTACACTTCTTCTTGCAAATCACCATGCAAGAAAGCATTCTTTACATCCATTTGATGTAAAGACCAACCCTTTGATGCTGTAGCCATAGCAATGTGACAGCTCTCATGATTGCCATTCTGCAACATGGCTGAATGTCTCCTCATAGTCTATGCCATAAGTTTGGGCATAGTCCTTGGCAACAAATCTTGCCTTGTACCTGCTCAGTGAACCATCAGCATTGTGCTTGACTTTATACACCCACTTACATCTAATTGCCTTCTTTTCCTTAGGCAAAGGCACTAACTCACCCATGTTGCATTTGCATCCAATGCTACCATCTCCTCGTCCATGGCATCTTCCCATTTCTTATTTCCAATTGCCTGCTCAAAGCAAGTGGGCTCAACCTCCTATATTGCTTTTACCATGTAAGCATAATGATGGGTTGTATATCCATCATATCTCAATAATCGATCAACATGGTAGCTAACCCTCGTAGACCTGCATACAACTAGATCACTACAAGGTGTCCTTAAAACAGCCCTAGTTCTCCTTACACCAGGAGTAACCATAGAAGGAATGCCAAGCTCCTCATCAAGGCTCTGTTCAGAGCCACTAGAGTCACCATCCACATATGAGTGACCTACTGACAAATCAGGCACAAAAGGTTGATCTACCTTTTCCTTACCTTTTTTTGATAAATGTGTACCTGCATCATTCCTCAACTTGCCTAACCATGGGCTAACATTGGATCCACTACTCGAGGACTCCCCAGGTTCACTCAGCACCTATGTGTTGCAACATCAGCACTTCTTACATCTGCATCTTCTGTTGCCTTCACTACTGGTGCATGCCAGCTACTCATCTCGTCGAAGACAACATCTTTGCTTACTCACATCTCACGAGTGGTAGGGTTATAGCATTTATAATCTTTTTGCTCCATAGCATAACCAATGAAGATGCATTTCTCTGCCTTTGGATCCAACTTTTTTCTCACTTTATAAGGAACATGTACATATGCAATACACCTAAACACTTTCAAGTGAGACACATCTGGTCTTATCCCTGTAAACTTTTGTTGTTCAGGAGTCATACCATGAACAGTTGGAGTGAGTGTTCTGTTCATAATGTACACAACAGTTGCTATTGCTTCTAACCAAAAGTAATGTGGCATATTCTTTTCAGTCATCAAAGTGCGTGCCACTTCTGCAATGTGCCTGTTTTTTCTTTTTTTTGCAACACCATTTTGTTGCGGAGTGTATTTGCACGCAAACTGTCTCTTGTTTCCCTACTTTCTTAGGAAATCGCTGAACTCATTGGAGAAATATTCTCTCCCACCATCTGATCTTAGGCATTTTATTTGCATGCCTTTTTCCTTCTCAACCAAGGCTTTAAATCTCTGAAAGTGAGAAAACACCTCACTTTTCTCCTTCATGAAATAAACCCACACTTTTCGAGTGTGGTCACATCAATGAATGTAACATAGAACCTGCAACTTGCAGTTGTTGCAGTCTTGGTCGGTCCCCATATATCTGAATGTATGACATCCAATGGCCTTGCACTGACATGCTTTTCATGTGGGAAAGCATGTTTGGCCTGGTTACCAAGTTTACATGCTTCAGATAACTTACGCATACCGTCAACCTTAAACTTTGGCAAACCTGCAATAATATTTTGGGCCTGCATAGACTTCAGTCGCTGTACATTCATATGACCAATGCGCTTGTGCCATATGTCAATATCTGCAATGACACTTGTTCCATGCGCAAACATGGCTGCCTTTATCTTAGGCATGTTCACATCCAAAGTAAACATCCTGCCATTTTTGTTACCCTTTGCACAACCAAGCGACACTTATTTTTTAAGTCTTCCACAAAACATCCTTGAGGATTAAAACTCACCCTACTCAACCATCTATCCAACAGAAACCAGGTTCTTTGTAATATTTGAAACATGAAGTACATCAGCCAAGTACTTCATTTTGCCATCCTGCACAGACAATGGCACTTTACCAACATGCGCAATGGGATGAACAATATCATTACCTGTTTCTACATAACCTGGTCATGTGGTTAGAGGTGTAAGAATCCACATACCATATATCTTGAGATCTTGACACATCCCCTGTTATGGAACTAAGCATGTGCTGCATCACAAACAGCTACTCACTTTTGTCATCACCTCCATGTTTGCTAGATGATACATAGTTGCCTTGCTACAACTTTCCACTTTTAATGTCATTCTACTTTTTGTAGTAGTCCTTTGCCATGTGTCCTGGTGTGCCACAGTAATAGCACTCTATGCTATTTTTATTTTGATTTCTTTGCCAACCACCTCGGCCTCTTTGGATCCCCCTGCCTCTAGACTCGTCTCTTCCACATGTGTATGATTGCTTCTATGAATCATTAGACTGTTGTTGTCCAGAATTCTGATTTCCTTGTCGACCACCACCTTGGCCTCGACCACAACCTCTACCTATAGCTCTACGTGAATTAGAGTAGAAGGCCTATTCTAATGTGTTCTTGCTTTGTGAAGAAGAATCCTCACCTAAAGTCTTTTCTTCTATGATTAACATAGATATCAAGTCCCGAAAGTTGGGAATATTCTCCCTAACTGGAATGGAGATCTTGAATGGCTTATACTCTTTGCCAAGCCCATTCAAACAGACACTCACCAAATCATCATCCTCCACTGATACATTGATAGACCCAAGGGTTTCAACATATTCATTGATGGACATGATTTTCTTTTCCACAGTATGCAACTCTTGCTTTAACTGCAACTTCCTTGCCTTTGTGTTAGTGTGGAACATCTGAACCAGATTCTGCCATGCAACTGCTAGAGTGCTTGCATCCTGTATGTGTCCTATCATAGTGTCTGTGACACTAATTGAAAGCCAATACATGACTTTTCTTGCACCCTGATTCTAATCCTTGAATGCCTTTATATATGCAGGAGTGGCATTTTTCTCAGATAACTTTGGAGGCTCCTCATTGTCTCCTTCTATATAATCCCAAAATCATTTACCCATTAGGAAATTGGTCATTTTGAACTTCCAGGCATGGAAGTTATTCTTATTTAGCTTCTCACTAACAATGTGATTAATTCTGTCAGACATGTTTTTCTGCATCAATCAAATAACCTACCAATAGACAACTTCTGTATGCAACCTAGAATACAACAATATCTCCTGTAACTGCTACAACAGCGGTACTTCAACACAGCCTGTGTGTCACCAAATGTGACCAGAGTACATGTACATACACCCAGTATCAACAATACATGTGCAAACCATGTCTGCACTTCCAAAATGCACTACTGCATTGGAATAACCAAATTTTGAGCAGAAATAATTCTCTACTAAAACTTCAAAAAAACTACCGAAAATACCCCTGCAGTGGCGAAACGAGGCTTGACACGCCCAAAATGCGAATCTAGCTGAAATAATTTTATCCAATAAGACAATATAGCTGCCGTGTAGCTCCGCTCCCGTGAAGAGAACTCCTCAATTGGAGATGTGTAGCCCTCCAAGAGCTGAGGGGGTGTTTTACCTAAACCAATAAGGGGAAAGAGATGATGGTGCTCTTACCCGTGTAGTACCGCTTTCTTCCTTACTTGTTCTTGCCTCTTGCTTCTTGCCTCCTTAGCTCTCACACAAACTAGGCTCTGATACCATAAAGAGAATTAGGGGGAGAGGGAGAGCTTCAAACCCTAGCAAGCAAACACACACACAAGAGAGAGATGGATAGCTGAATTTTCTTCTATCTTCTTCTCTACTCAACCAACATAACATAAAGATAAGAGTACACATTATATGGGTTCGTACTCAACTACTACAACATACAAGGGTCGATCCATAATGTGAACCCAACTAAATGAGCTGGCGCTATAACTATGCCAGTCTCTAGTAATCCAAAATGGCTATCACACAGCATGTCATCCCATTGGCTACATATCACCCATAATCTCACCAACCATGCCAATGGTGTAGATGTAGAAGCTATCACCCAGGCGGGTCATCAATGTCCACTGTAGCACTAGTTGAGCTCGATATCTCAACATAATATAGGATTTCATAGCACTCAAAACAAACACCGGGAATCAAGCCTCTACATATATTTTTAATTATTTTCAATTAACATACGGTAAACTTCATACCTTAATAAATGCATGACCGAGTGTCTGATTGACTAATGGTTTATACCCCAACCAAGGAAACACCCTGGATATTTTTGCCAAAAATAAATTTGCAGCCGCTTGGTGCACCGGCACACATATCAAGGTCTGTGCCCCAAATTAGGGTCCTCGCCCCAAGAAGATGCTGTTTACATACTCGGGCGCCTTTACTACAATCGCGTAAGGACTGAAAGCCGTTCGCCCTAGCGTACAGTCCATAGTGGCTGACACGTGGACACCTATGTGGCACTGACCTGGAAGGTACATGCGTACCTCATCTTTTGCCCATGTATAGGCACCATCCCTTTCCCAGACTCATGTAGCCACAGATCGGTGTACTTTCACCGTACACCATCCCCTTTGTACCCCGCTTTCCTCTCCCTTTCCCTACACCCGTACCCTGTACCATCTCCTATATATACCCCCCAGCACCCCCATGGTCGACACCCTGACACCATGTGCTGCCCGTATCCCACTCTCTGTGTAGAGACTGCACCAGACAGTCCGTTTTACCGAACACTCTATGCGTTGGACTGTACGTGATAGCCCTCTGTGCAACCCCTCTCCCAGTAAGCCTTTTTAGCCCATCTCCAAGTAAGTTTTGGAGAATTTTTTCATTATCTCACCCTTGTGTTGAGTAGAGGGTGTCCTTAGCTGCTCCCCTTAAGGGAGAACTCCCCTTCTCTCCCTGTAGGTGTGCAAGCTTTTTGCCCCAACTTCCAGTTTAAGGACACCATTTCCCCCCCATTTGTGGTGACTTTAGTAAGAGCTCTTTGGCTCTTAGAGGTGGTTCCCCAAACGAACTCCAATTTGTGATCCAACTGAAGCGTTGAGTTTGTGGAAACGTGGACTACGAGAAGGTGAATAGAATGGCTCCCCCTTAAAGACGCCAAAGTATTGCCTCGAGAAGCGTACACAACAATGACCCTAGAGAGGATGCCTCGGCCCCAACTCTTCCTTTGGGAATTCCACAAGGAACTAATGGCCAAGTTAGCTTAATAATCGTTTAAAAAAGAGGTTTTTTGATTGACTTTTAATGTTAACATTAATTATGAAAGAAGTTGCTACTTTTCTTTGCTTTGAAAAAAATACCAAAATCTTGTGAAATCATTACTTTCTTGAGAAAATGATGTTGTCTCTTGTACCCTATGGTTTAGTTAAGCAATTGTGTTGTTATCTTGATTAAGTTAAAAGTATAGGTACATCTTCTACCTGCCTTAATGCTAACCCCATTTCCATGTTGTGTAATGAGGCGACGACGTTAGCAAAAGGCCCAGAGTCGGCCCAAGGTATCCCTCCTACCACCATTGGGAAGATGAGATTCGTCGGTTTAGGTGAGTATTATGATACTACCTTAGTTATGCGCAGTCCCAGGCAATGGTCCCTCAATCATCTGGTGCAAGTGGAGAGGATAAGGAATCACTGTCGATGATGATAAAGCTAATCGAGTATCCTCCAAGATCAAATGGATATGTATGGTATACACCCCGAACCATCGAAGATGAAATGGTAGTATCTCCTGGGTCGAAAGGAAATCTCAACTCTGAAGTCGAAATAATGGTAGCTCTTGGATTAAAAAGAAAGCTCGAATCCAAAGAAATAGTAGCTCCAAGGTCGAAAGGAAAACTCAAAAGCCCATCCTCATGACCGCAGTGTGAACTGGCACGAAAGGTATCCACCAAAAAAGCTCGAACTCCTAGTAGCCAAAATATCAAATGGTCCTGGCAAAAAAGAACCATTGTGTAGGCCAAGACTGACATATGTCATAGGTGCATCTGAATGTTGAGCCACATATCCAAAAACTATGCTCCTCAAGTGGCAAAGAATGCATCCAAAGAAAAATGTCCCAGCTCCAAAGAACATAGGCTTGAGTCGACATCCATAGGAGCCAAAAGAACATATCTCAAGGTCAGCATCATGCGAGGGTAAGAGTGAACCAATACTGTCATCCCATGTAGCATCACTCAAAATGTCAAAGACATGATACACTACATCAATAAGTATATGGTCATAAGCCAAACCATGCACTACCTCCTCATGTGCAAAACCTTCTATGTGTGTATGATTTGATCTAAGATATCACTATGATCATCAGCATCATTATAATCATCCAACTGAAAAATGAAGAGGGATTCTCACATGAGAGATAAATGGTATCATCTTCTAAATCATCATCTATGGCATCCCCAAGGCCTCCAAGGTCATCCTCATAAACATGGTCTATCTCCATCAATGATGCCCCTATGTGACCTATATCCCATGATAAATCTATCTCCAACAATATAGGATCTAAGGAGATGTCTAGATCAAATGAAAATCTCTCAAGATCTATACTATGTGATCTACCGTGGATATGATCATCATCCATCAAATCACTGACCATGTCATCCTCACAATCTATAAAATCATCATCATGATCATGGTTTGTATCCATCAATGGAATCCATATATAACCTATATCCAAAGATAGGTCAATCTCTCTAATCACTGGATCTAGGAAAATATCCAAATCAAATGCAAAGCTCTCTAGATCCATATGCATAATCCTCTCTCTCCTACGAAGCCTCCCCTCAAAAAAATCATCGCTATGATCATGTGCAATGCCTGATTGCCCATGTATATGCACTAAACCCAAGTAAATGCTACCAAGTATGCTATGAGAGCTATGAGAACTAGGAGTATAGATAGAATCATAGATATCACCCTGAATAGAAGATCTGAAACTCAGGTCTATGCTCTCATCATCCCGAATCTCACACACTGCAATGGATGCATCATTAGTCAAGAGCTGATCCCCATGATAGTCTTATGTATCGCTATCTCCTAATGCATCACTATGATCCACTGGAAGGTAGGTAGACATAAGAGTATCATCAATCACAATGATCAGAATGCTCGTTGCCATCCCTCCCATTAAGATCATGCGCCCACATGATCTAACTAACACACATCACTATCACTATCACATACATCATCATCATGTGCATATGTGTTAGTGGCAACATGTGCACGTGTATCACTATCATCATGCGTATGTGTGTGCGATACATCAATATCATCATGTGTATGTGTGCACGATACATCATCATGGGTATGTGGGTGTGATACATCAATGTCATCACATGTGTGTGTATGATCATCACCATGAGTACATGTGTCAACATCAATATCATCATCAACATGATGATCATCATCACTATCCACATCATCACCCACCACTGAATGCATGTCATCATGATGCCCATCCTCGGGTATATAGTCATCTCTACTCACACGAGTGTAGGGCACTTGATCAAGTCCCCACATACACCATCCCATGCAAGAAATGCCAAACCATCCATACAAAGATAACCACATAGATCCTCAACAAAATCACCATGTGTAGAACGTCTGGACCATCTGGCACACACGTATATCCTCCTCATCAAATAAGTGTCTAAACTGGCTAGGCAACAACCTCTAAAGCTCAAACATCCATATGTGACATGAATATGATGTGTCATCATAGCATGATGTCGAAGGATCTAAAGGTCGAAGCCGCAATGTACCAAATGTATGTATAAACTAGGCAAATGATATGCATCTGTACACGTGAAACGGTAGATCAAGATGGTGGGCATGGAGCCAAAGTAGGATACGAGTGAATGCCACACGATCAGCATTTGGGATGGAGTCATAGTGATGTCGATGATGGTGGGTAGCACGTTGATCGTAGATGGGGTAGAAGTAGTAATGGATCCCCATGTCGTTTGCCAATTCCCAAGAGTTAGGAACCCCCCCCCCCCCAAATGTGCTCAAGAATGCCACACCGCATGTAGAAAAAGCACCAATATGCTCAAATGGCCACCCGCCCGTAAGCAAAAGGCCAAAACAATGACCAAAAAGCTCAAAATGACCACCCGCGTGTGAATAAGGACCAAAATTGAATACAAACCACCACCAAATGTCCAAAATAGTGCAAAAATCAATCCACAAGGTAGGGCGCATGAGTGAACACCCTCAAATGTACCAAAGTGTCCAAAAACATGCGTGTGAATGCCCAAAATACACCAAACGGCCAAAAGTGTGCGTGAACACCCAAAATGCACCAAATCGGCCACACGGCACACGGACCACCTCCACGAAGCTCAAAGCATGTGAACAAGCCTCGAATACATGTGAACATGCCCAAACTGTCACCAACACACTCAATGTGTCCACCACCATGACCCCAATTTCATCAAGACATCCCGGACCACATCACATGTAAATACACCCCGAGACATGTGTGACTAAACCTCTTCATAACTCTGCGTGTATCCAAGGTAAAGGTGCTCGTAAAGATGTGGACAAAGAAAAATGGGCAAGGAATTATGGGCAAGCCAAAGATAAATGGCTGGTAGTGTGAAGGGACCAAAGGTGAGGGTGGGTTGGACCAAAGGGAGTGTGAAAGGACAAAATGGGAAAAGGGTTCCAAACCCTAGCTAAAAAAAGAAAAAACCGTCAAAATAACTCTTAAGCTAGTGGTGGCTCCCTTCAACGAATGGACATGGACAAAATGGGAAAAGGGTTCCAAACCCTAGCTCAAAAAAAATCTCTCAAAAGAACTCGTAAGCTAGTGGCATGTCCCTTCAACGAATGATGTTTGCTCTTACTGTAGATTTTCTGCTGCCTCTGTTTTTCAACAAATGTTGTTTGCTACCTTGTCCTCACGATGGTGGCATCAGACTTGTGCTGAGAGCCAGCCCTCCCTGGCTTCGCTAAGAGCTCCTCCCTGAGAGCTCAATGATGCTGCTATTTCTCTCTCTCTTTAAAAAAAAAGAGAGAAAAAAACAATGCGCTTGACAATTTGAAACAAAAGGAGAGAATCTGTGCTTGCATTTTAACAATGCTTGAGAGAGAAAGGAGAGAATCTATGCCTGCTGTGAACAACGCTTGCGAGAGAAAGGAGATAATCTGCACCTACTGTGAAAAAATGCCTTAGGGAGAAGAGAGTCGTTGAAACGCTAGTTTGGTCTGATGAAGCATTAGTGAAACGAAGACTTATGCACTGTCTGCTCACTGGCGACTAACGCCTCTCTGCATCTGCTTCTACGAAATTCACTTGCTTCACGCTGAAAGCAATTTGGTGCTGCTGTAGCGCGACTGTTATGTAAGCTAAGCGCGGAGCGGATGCTTTGTGCGACTGCACTTGCGGCTCCGAAATGCATTTGCTTCACGTTGAAATCAGTTTAGTGCATTGTAGCACGGCTACTTTGTAAGGTGAGTGCGGTTGCTGTGTGAGCTAAACATTTAAATCAAAAGCAGCGTACGTACTGTAGAAAGGTAATATGCAAGCTATGATGCCTACTGTTTGTACTGTAGGAGAAATGCTTGCTCGAGTTGATGCAGTGTTGAACGCTTGAAAGCTTCAGAGCGATTGTGATTATTCTTTCTTGAGATAGAAAAAAAAAAAACGGCTGCTCGAGCTAATGAAATGCTAAACTCTTGAGTGATTCAAAGCGATCGTGATCTGTGTTATTGGAGATTCATTTATCATGGGATTTAGGTCATATAAGGACACCATTGATAGAGTTTGTCTATGCCTTTGGGGATGACCTTAGTGGCATTCAGATGCATCTATGACATATTTCAATCTTGGCCTACACAATGAATCTTTTGTGCCAGGACCATTTGACATTATGGCTAGGAGTTTTGAGCTTCTTTGGTGGATACCTTTCGTGCCAGAATCACACTGTGGTCGTGAGGATGGGTTTATGAGTTTCCCTTTCGACCCTGTAGCTACTATCTCTTTGTAGTAGAGCTTTCCTTTTTATCCAGGAGCTACCATTACTTTGGCTTTAGAGTTGAGCTTTCCTTTTAACCCAGGAGCTACTACTATTTCAACTTCGACGGTTCAGGATGTATACCACACATATCCCTTTGATCCTGGAGGATACTCGACTAGCTTCGTTCATTGACAGTGGTTCCTTACCCTCTCCACTTGCACCAAATTATCATGGGACCATTGCCTTGGATTTTGCATGCCTCAAATTTCCTTTCGATCAGGCAGTTGCATAGATAGCTTTATCCTTTCCATTTGACCATGGGGGTCATATGATTCATGTATGGGTCTTCCACTACATCGACATTCAATCATGGATGTGATTTTTGGCTTTTGTACATAGACACTTGTATATGTCTTTTCTTTTGGCACGACCACCCTTCAATTTCAAGGACGAAATCATGTTAGGAGGGGATGGTTTGTAACAAAGTGTTCTCTTAGGATGCACATGCACATGGGCTTAGGGTCATTTACAAGTGGGATTAGGGCACATGGGCCTTGGGACTAGAAAAGGCATGTTCTCTAGAAGTATTGGACCTTTTTGACATCTTGTGATACTCATTACATTTACTTTCCATATTGCTTAGTCTTAATCTCTCTTGCTTTTCCTAATCTAAGATAATTAGGATAATCCTAGGCTAATCTAGATGAACCTTTCTTTCAAGTGAACTGGGTTTAATTCCTAACACGGCCATACTTGTTGCAAACACAGTGTTAACCAACAAACTTTTTGAATTTCTGCACTCGAAATTATAGACCTTATACACTTTTGTATCAACTAGTCATCAGCATGCTCTTTGCATAATATTGATGTCTAGTCATCAACTAGTCATCAACATGCTCTCTGCATAATATTAATGTCTAGATCTGTAATAGAACATGCTATACATCTTCTTGATGGAAATGTGCTAAGATTTTTTAATCCAAGATATGTGCTTGCAAACAATATCTTCTCAACACTTTTCTTTTTCCTTTACTTCCAATACATCAAGATTTATACTAATCTCTGTAGATTTGTAATCTTTGTCTAGCTTTTTCTGCAAGAAGGTGACACAATTAAGAAGATTTGATCAAGAATCACTTATTATTACTTTTTTGCATCAATATTTGATTTTAGCACAATAAACTTTGCATAATATGTAAACTGCTCTGTTTTACATTGTAGATCTATAGAATTATACTATGCACTATTTTTTAAAATCTGCACTAATCCTTGAAAAATTGTATCAATTGCACATAAAATCTTAAAATCTACACCAAGATTCTACATGCTTTCTTGAAACTGTATCAAATTTTTGCACACTTTCTTGATAATGCACCAAATTTATCAACTTGAAATCTGCACAACAATCTGAAAACTTTGCACATCAACCTTGGTTTTCTACACCATAATCTTTTTCTTGCAATCTTTCCAAGAACTCAAAGATTTGGAAATCTAGGGTTTAATCTTGAAGAAATAAGGACTTTAAGGATTTATATTTGAAACTGTAGCCTCTCTAATCAAGATAATGCAAGAAAATCATTCAAAATTGGTTGCTAAAATCTCTACAAATCTTAATTTTAAAAATCAAAAAAATTTTAAGAAATCAAGATCAAGAAGTTCAAGAAATCAAACAATAGAGTAGATTAGGGTTTTGAAAACAGTGATTAATACAAATTTAAAAATATTTAACACAAATTTCATTGCTAATCTTGTAAAAACAAGAAATTAGCAAATCTGAAAACTGTGTAAAAATTAATTCAAAAAATGATTAACACTAATCATGATCAAGATAATGCATTCTGAAAAAATTTAGATTAACAGTAATCCAAAAATTATTATCACTAATAATCAAGATCAAGAAAATACATTCTAAAAAATAGATTAAGAATAATCTAAAATGATTATCACTAATCACTCCCTAAGCAAATATCTAAGCCAAGAGCTCTGATATCGATTGAAATGGAGTGATCATAAAGCTCAGATTAGAAACAAATCATCATGGATTAATATAAGATTACTCGCGAATGCATACCCGTGCCTTGTCGTTCCTCCTCACCACCCGCTGGTCAGACATGTTTAACAGGTGCAATCTTTCAACCCTCGCCCACGTCCACTAAGGAGTCCAAGTCAATTGGGTAGAATATCTCCATAAAGAGCTTCATGCCATTTGCTCAAACCCCTAGTGCAAGCTCGCCTAGTGCAAGCTCGTGGCATCATCCTTGCTCACCAAAGTCCTCTATCATGTCGTGGGCTAAGAGGACCTTCCACACCCCATATGCCTACAATTCTGCCTCTTATCACGTATCCCAATCCCTCCCCAACCTTTCTACCCTCCAAACACCACCATGTGGATACTACATTGTAAGAGAAAGCCCGTCAGCAAAGCCGAAGAGGTGGCGGACCTTTGCTGCACAGCCCAGTTTTTTGAAGAATACCTCAACCAAACTCCTAGCCCTGGGAGTCAACACCTACCTTCTCCACCCCCGTTTTTCCCAAAGAAGGCCCATCAGGATCATCCTCTACATCACAATGGCACACCATGGGCACCTTATGTTGGGTCCAGACGGGGTTCTTTCGCTCCCAACATGCATATTCAAAAGGGATTAGGTCCACCCACGACGCTATCCCCAACTTTGCAGAGGGATTTTTGAACCTCACCCAGGAACAGGTCATTTCAATTAGCGATTACATGTAGCGGCATCATGAACTGGTGACACCCACCAAGCAGGCCATGCTCTTGGCCAAAGCGGATCAGTAGAAAACATACAAAGATCTCCAAGTAGCCACCCTTGCCAACACATGCCTATAAGCGACCTTGGAAGATTGTGAGACTACCCTCGCCATCACACTCTCCAATATCACCCAACTCCAGCACCAACTCTCAAGGTAGCCAAGGAAGACACCCAAACAATCAATCACGCTCTCTCCCTTGCCCATGAGTGAAGAAGCTTGAGATCTCCGCAGGCTACAACCGCTTGCATGCCTCCTTCTATAGCTACCAAACAAGTGGCCAAAGAAAATCTATTTGACAAGAACACCTAGATTAAGTAGCAGAAGAGCAAGCTCTCTAGCCCCCAATAGCACCCACGGGGCAGATGTCTAGTGCCATGGAGTGAAAGGTCTCGACGCTCTCATAGATGCTACCACAGAGTTACAAACCCTCTCCACCCCACCACAAAACCCCCCACAACTCCTTGATCTCCAATATTGCGCCCTTCACTTAAACCTTTTATGGCGTAATATCTTCATTGATGACCCCCTCTCCTCCTCCACACCCTTCTACCTCCTCAACAAACTCCCCCGCCCCTCCATCAACCTCCCTATCACACTCTTTTTCCAGAACGATATTTCCTATGCCAACCCCACTAACCTTTTCATGCTTCCCATACACCCCATCACAATCAACCTCATCAACTGGGCCACACTTCTAGAGTATGGGCATGCCACGGGACGACGATGCCACTATTGATCTTTTTGTTCCACATGGCCTCTGCCTGGACCCATATGACTCCAAATCCCTTGCCTCCCTCGGCTTTTTGGAAAGGCTTGGCTAGTCGACAATCTTCTATGCTTATAAAGCACTTTGCCGCCAAGCCCTCCCACCTTGCACCCCCTATGGTCTTCTAGTCTGCCCAAATGAAAGTCATAGCCACCATCGGCATCAAGCAGTTCGATGACTCCAATATTACCTTCCCATACAACCTCTCCATTGAAGAGGCACTAGAGGTCAAAAACTTTTTCTTCTCAAAACAACCAGCCCGCGACCCCATCAAGGATGATGATGACAATGATGATGGTGGGACGATACCAATGAACCACCTGTGTGCAAGAACCGATCCCTCCCCCCTGCTTATCGAAATTCCCTTCACAGGAGTACACGGGTGTGGGGATTCGCGATCTATTATATCACTTTAGTAATACATTATTCTTCTCTATCTTTATTATTATGCAATTTGAGTTTTTAAATTTTGTGCTATGAAAGATCCTAATTCTTGTTAGTGTTCTCTTCTCATCACACCACTGGGATTGATGATCCTCTTACACAAGGTGGGAGGATTTATTCATGAGTAGCCCTTAGCCTTGTCACTGGGATCAATCCATATATATCCAACTCGAGCTTGAAGGGAAATCAGTTTCGACTCAATTCATTAAAGCCTAATCCGACTTGGTTGAGAGCCTAGCTGCAAGAGGCCTAGAGTTTAGGTTCATCATTATCTAGGTATTAGTATTTTCTTTTGGGTCTTGATGCACTCATTAATTTCTTTGAAACTTGATGTAATTACTTTAGTAATCAAAGTCCTTTTTTAGTATGATGAATTCAAATATATCTTCTTTTATCAACAAGTGTATTTGATAAGTTAAAATTAAATTCAACAAGATTTTAAGTATAAGACCAAAAAACAAAATCAAGTAAAAGACTTAAAATTAAAATTAAGTCTAATTCTTTAAATCAAGTTCAAAATAAGTACAAGAATTAAAATCAAAATTAACTCTAATTCTTTAAATCAAGTACAAAATAAGTATAAGACTTAAAATCAAGTATAAAATAAATTTAAAGTAAAAAAATTAATATTTTCCCAATATTCAAAGCTTTACAATTTGGCTATACATATACATGCATGCACAAGATAAACGTGGAAGTATAAAAAATATGTTCATCAAACATTCAAAGAAACTATGGTATTGTTAGAAGGATTCCTCCATCTCTTCATTGCGACACTGAATGAGTTGTATATCCTTCTTGTGATGTGGTGACCCCTCTTTTCATGGATGGCCATGCACATAGTTTCGCTAAATATATCCACCAAGTATGCCTCATCAGCTTCTTGTAAAGCTTCTTAAGCTTGGGATGACCCTCAAGGTAGGAGTGTCACTACCCATAGCTCGACGCTAAAATCTTCCTAAGCCCCAGCTACTCATATCCTCCATGATCTCTTAGACAAGATGAGAGAACATGACCTTGGGGATGAGCACCTCCATCATCTTCTTATACTTTTTGATTTCATGGAGAGTGATAGTGACAGGTCTCCACTACTACTGGTATTTGTGCTGCATCCGATGTAGTTGTGGTCTAGTCTTTAGGGGGTCAACTCTCATGGTTGTTTACTTGGTGCAAGCCATGGTCTTGAAGATAAAAAATGAGAAATAATGAGAAACGAACCAAAACTCACATTTATAACCCCTAAATACCTATCTCAAGTCTCTTTATGTATCCAAGCTAATTCATCTTGGTGTCTAATTTTACTTGAGTGCATCTTAATTAGCAGACACTCAGGATGAGTTTTCTTCACTTTGATCCACCTTAGATTAGTATTGTCACTAATATAGGATTAACTTCTGATTAGGTATATATCTTTTGTCATTATAGGAGAGCTTGATCCATGATTCTCAACATGGTATCCAAGCTTAGGTCTAACTCTCCTAGTTTAGGTTCAATTTAATAGAAAGAGATTAAGGACTCCATTAGCATGTGATTAGGACAAAGAATTTCACGTATTTAACATTAGGATTAGTGTTTTTTCTTTTCCCTCATGACAATAGGGTTTCATTACTGAGAGAGTTTGCAATCTTGGTCCTTCCTTTATAGAGACACTTGATAGAGAGAGAATCTCCATTGCTTGCAATATGTTGCTCACACCCTCCTTTACCAATAATTATCAGCAGTTGAGTTCTGGTATTTTAATACTAGAGAGAAAGTGGGTAGCATTCCCTCATTGCAATGGTAGTGACCACAACGAAGAGAGAGAGCATAGATTTTACAGATGAAATTGTACTCTATAGCACACAAGTACTCCACTGAGGATGTCAAATTTTCAACAATGTGTGCAACACTTCCACAACGAAGAGAGAGAGCATAGATTTTGCATATGAAATTGTACTCTGTAGCACACAAGTGCTCCACTGAGGATGTCAAGTTTTCAACAATGTGTGTAACAATACCTTAAGCTAGTCGAGAATCCATGGAAAAAGGAGTGAGAGGCCATAACCAAGCAGTGCAACCGAATTTGAGCGGTGTGTAGCACGTACTAGGTTGAACCACAAATCTGCACAAGTGAGCGAGCAAAGAATAACATAATATAGGAGAACGCAGAAGCAAAAGAGCAGTAGCTTGGCATAGCATAGTTTGTAGAAGGCAGAAGATGTGGCGACATTCACTATTTCACTGTGGCACGAAAAATAGCTTCCAAGGGCAATGGGAACAAACGCAACAAGGAGACGAAAGAAGATCACGGCGCAGCTTACGCACAAACAGAAGGGGACAACAACTACCCGTAAACAACACAACATCTTGAGGAGAAGAAAGGCAGCTCTAGGTAGATTTCGGTGTGCCACACAACGTGGCACCCCCGTGGCACGTTGGCCCGCCATCACAGCCGGTCAACGTTAGCTCGCCAGAGCCAAGACGTCGGCGATATTTTTTTTTGCATGCAAAGTAAAAGTAGCTAGTTTCGTCGACGCTATTTTTATCCGCATGTGTGTGGGGTTAGATCATGAGGGTCCCTTCGCGATCTTTTGCATGCTCACAGATTCAAAATCGTTCCTCCTCCCCGAATCTGGTTTGTTTGGCACCCATCCAACCTTCTCCAACAGAATTCAAAATCCTCCTCTGGTTCGTTTCTGCCCCTCCCCTTTGCTCCAAGCTTCCCCTTTGCTGTGGCCATTTTTGCACGTCCCCTTTGTGCTACGGGCGACTGTGTGTGTTCCGTGTGTTCCACCCCAAAGATGTAGGAGAAGAAGTAATGGCCCCACGTCTGCTACGCATGGAAAAGCACCCATTTTTGCTACGCTGTGGCAAGGGAAGACGCACGTAGCAAACCCCCAAAGGGAAGGGGTGTAGGGCCATCTCGAGCTCCAAAGAGAGGTGAATGCATCCCCTCTCCCACGGACTCCAGCGCGGCCGGCCATTCAACAATTCCATATGAGCCCGTGATTCCTGATTTCGGATTGTTGGATGATGAATCTTATACCGTTCGGAGGCACTCTGATGAGGTTGGCTTTTACACCATGTGCTCTTGTGTCTTTCCATACTTGTTGCTTGTGTAATTTGGGGACAGGCAGAAACATACATTTGTGTCCATACATGTGTGTGAGTGTGTTGGCACGTGTGTGCATGTGTATGCATGTGAACGTATGTGTGTGCATGTGTTCATACAAGTGTCCATACATGTGTGTGCATGTGTTCGCATGTGTGTGCATGTGAGCGCATATGTGTGTGCATGTCTTCATACATGTGTGTCCATACATGTGCGTTCATACATGTGTGTCTTCATTCATGTGTGTCTTCATACATGTGTGTTCATACATGTGTCCATTATTGTGTGAATGTGTTCGCATGTGTATGCATGTGAACGTATGTGTGCCCATACTTGTGTGTCAATGTGTTGCATGTGTATGCATATGAATGTATGGATGTGCATGTGTGTCCATACATGTGTGTCCATGCATTTGTCAATACATGTGTGTCTATAGATGTGTCCATACATTTGTTTATTCATGTGACCATAGATGTGTTTGTTTATGTGTATACACACACATGATAACATGGCTGTCCATTTCATGGATGTCCATACATGTGTTTGTGTGTCCATGCATGTGTTTGTGTATGCATGTGAACGTATGTGTATGCATTTCTTCATGTGTGTGTGTCCATGCAAGTGTCCATACATGTGTCTCCATGCACATGAATGTATGGGTATGTCTCCATGCACATGAATGTATGGGTATGCCTCGATGCATGTGTTTGTGCATGTGTGTGTGTCCATACATGTGTTTGTGCATGTGTGTGTCCATGCATGTGATTGTGCATGCATATGAGTGTATGTGTCTATGTTAGTAGCATTTGTAAGTATGTGTATATGCATATGTACTTACTTATGTGTTTTTGCAGTATGAGGAGCGCATCTACACTAAGTATAAGATAGTTCGGTTCTTTTGCAAGCTACGGGATAGTCGCCATGTACCGGGTGTCCAGCGCTGGTTTTCCTCGAAGAGTCGCATGAACAAACATCTGCGCGGACATGGTTTGGAGCCAATCCCAGAACTTCGCACAACAAGCAGCCTCGAGCATCATCATGCAGACCCTTGCCTAACTTTGGTGGCATTGTATTTGAGGATGGAACACGAGAGCAAGAAGTGATAAAGGCCCTTCCATGCACCCAATGTAGACGTACAATCTACGGAGGGTGTGTTCTTTTATCAATGGCTATGCTACGGGTGCAATGGATGCAAGGAAACATGAAGGCAATATAAGTTGATCTATTTAAGATGCAATCCTTTTGCTTCTCCTATTTGCTTACTTGGTACTTATGCTATGCGTTTGTACATGGTGGTTGTGCTATCTATAGGTGATGCTACGAAGAAGGCCAGGAAGGTAGTACACACTGTCGATCTGTGTACCCCGCCTCATTCTACATACGTGCTGCAGGTGGCGATGATGACAACTGTGGTCATGAGGATGAAATGGATGCAAGGAAACATGAAGGCAATATAAGTTGATCTATTTAAGATGCAATCCTTTTGCTTCTCCTATTTGCTTACTTGGTACTTATGCTATGCGTTTGTACATGGTGGTTGTGCTATCTATAGGTGATGCTACGAAGAAGGCCAGGAAGGTAGTACACACTGTCGATCTGTGTACCCCGCCTCATTCTACATACGTGCTGCAGGTGGTGATGATGACAACTGTGGTCATGAGGATGATAATATTACAATAGATGGTGATGAGGATGACATTGTAGTTCACACTACATTTGATGAGGATGACAATGACCCACTAGCTTCATTTGTTGATGAGGATGATAATAGTGATGAGGCTGACAATGGCCCACAAGCTTCATTTGATGAGGCATTGGATGAGCATGGTATGACAGGGCTAGCAAATGTGCAGCAATAGCCACTCGCAACCCATCTTGACCATGTGGTTGATGAGCTCATTAAAGATGCACTACATATGCACGAGAAGCATGTGGAGGAGATTGAGCACCATGTAGATGAATTTCTGGATTAGGCCCATTGTTTGCAGAAACGAAAGTCTTTGAGCTTGAGAAAGAGGTGGACCAACTTCTAGAGCAAGCCCACGAGCTGAATGTAGACAATGCTGCGGAGCCAGTATATGCAGTTGAGGGACAGCCATCTGTTGGAAAATGTAGACAGGGTAGAAAGGCTATGGCTGGTCGTGCAAGAGTATCATGGGTGGCGAAGGTCCAAGCACAGGACAAGCATATGGAGGAGATTGAGGTGAGAACCAGCATCTAGAGCAAGCCCACGAGCTGAGGGACAACCATGATCATATGCAGAAAGTGAACAATGCTGCAGAGCCAGTATATGCAGGTGAGGGACAACCATCTGTTGGAAAACGTAGACAGGGTGGAAAGGCTATGGCTGGTCGTGCAAGAGTATCATGGGTGCCGAAGGTCCAAGCGGAGGACAAGCATATGGAGGAGATTGAGGTGGACCAGCTTCTAGAGCAAGCCATAAAGTTGAGGGACAATGTTGAACAACCATCTGTTGGAAAGGGTAGAAAGCGTGGAAAGGCATTGGCTGGTCGTGCTCAGGTGTGGAAGGTCTCCATGAGCTCACCAAGATGATCCTCTTGGCTTAGAGCATAGTGTCCAGGATCATTGTAGGTTCAGGGTTTTTTGTTGTACTCGCCATGTGGTCTTTAGTGGATAGACTTGATATGTATTGTCTCACCTGTATGGTGTGTGGATAGACCTTTTGTATGGAGAACTCCTGTTTCATGTGCTCATGGATTATAATGCAGGTTCAGGGTGTTTTGTTGTATTGGCCATGTGGTCTTTGGTGGATAGACTTGATATGTATTGTCTCACCTCTATGGTGTATGGATAGACCTTTTGTATGCAGAACTCCTGTGTCATGTACTCATGGATTATATTGCGATTAAATATTTCTTTATGCTTAATAGATGAATACAATACAAAATATGGACACAATAGATAAATTTGAAATCATAACACACTTCAAAGCATGAATGTTACATAGTGCCTATGATGCAGCAGCTTCAGCATGGTTTGCTCCTCTCTGATTCTTTGATTACTCTTGCATCAAGTTTTTGTTGCATTGTGTGTCTTTTACTACTAGTGGTCGGTGTAGTGAATGAGGTAGTTGTTGTGTCATTTACTTTGCTATGTCTTTTCTTCCTTGATCCCTTCTCAAAGAATGGTTTTGCTCTCTTTAAAGTGTTCCCAAACCCATCCTCATAGTGGCAACAAAAGCCTTTGTTGCATCACAAGAATCTTCCCTTCTTGCTTTCAAAGCTTGAAGTTGACCCAAAGTCCTCTTAATGTGCTAGAGGAGGCTTCCAAGATGAGCTCCGCATCCTATCCTACAAATGCAACAAGCTCTTGGCATAGGTGATGTAGCATTGTAGGGCTTTGAATCTCCATTTTCGTCATTCCAGCTTCTTGATCCAAAGTTTGAAATGGTTCCACATCTACCATTTCAACTTCTTGATCAAAATCTTTAAATGGTTCCACATTTTGAAGATGGCTTTTTGAATGACCACTCAAAGCACCTTTGTACAAATCCATGCAATGTGATAGCATTGTGCTCATAGATATACCTATCATCATAAGCATGACCTTGATTTGGTGCTTACATATATTTCCTAATTCAGCCCATTTGCATGTACAACCTGCCCATTGACAATCAGAGTTGTAAACTTTGTACTCTAAATTCTCATTGGACATGCTTCTCACAAGTGCATTTGATTTGTTATTGGCATTGGGTTTGATTGTGACAAACTCATTTGGAATCTTCAATGCATGCATGAATGAGTTCTCCAACCACTACCTTTTCAATTGCATTATTCCTAACAAAACCAGCATCTTTCATCATTTGAATGTACCAATAGTGTGGGAGAGCAACTGTGGCCAATTTGTGAAGAATCCAATCTACACGTCGCCCAACCATCTTCTTTGAACTACACAAGAACCTGTACTTCAAAGTACCATGGTAAGCCTCAATTGCGCCATTGGTATCTTGACCAGAATGAGGTAGAGTCCTTGTTGCTCGCACCCACATGTCTATCATGCAACATCAAGCACCATGGATCATTGCATGTGTGTAATCATCATCCATGCATAAACATTATAAAAGAGAAATCACATCAAATATTTGAAAATATACGAGGTAAAGAGCAAGCTATTATTAGAAGCTTACCAAGCTTGTCTTCCCAATACATTTTGAAGTATTGTAGAAAGGCACTCTCATCACTAAATTCTTCCATGAATGCATTTATCATATCCTTCACATCTTGCTTTGTAGCTTGATTTGAGGCTTCACATTTTCCTCTCATGTTCATAATGTTGCCAAGACAACGGAATATTGCTGCTCTCTTTGGCTATTCTTTCACCTTTCTAATGAGATGTTTCAACCAACATCTCCGCACATGCCATAAACACAAGTAAATTGGTTGATTGAATACATCCCTGCATTTATGAGTTATCATAAGTGACATGTACACCTATTTGAAAGGTAGGAGAAAGAACAAATAAAGGTTGTCACCTCAAGGCATCAATCTCTCGCTCGGCATCATCAACCAAGAATGCACTTGGTTCCCATGACTTTATGCGGTCCCTAAACTTTGTTAACCACAATCTAATGACTTCAAATGTGGCGCGGGAGGCAAGGACCCAAGCGATTGGAATGCCATTTCGATGAGAATCAAACACGAGAATGGTATACAAGTGGAACTACAAAATATTTAGATTTAGGAAACATAAAATGTAACGTATACACCTTATAAAGACGATTAAAAAAACATGAGCTTATACCTTATACTCGTTTGTACCAAATGTTGAGTCCATTGCCAATAAGTTGCCATTCCCAAACTTGTCGCACATCTCTTTGCCATGGAGTTTGAATGCCAAGAATGAAATCCTTATTGTAATCAAGATCTTGTTCTTGGTACACAAAAGTCATAGAAGAGTTTTCTCTAGACACCAATGCTTTGGTACTCTCCGCATCATCATCATGCAATTGATATCTATCAATGGCAAGCTTCTTGGAGATATTCATGATATCTTGAATAGACAAGAAGTCATCCCTTGTCATAGGACACTTTGCATCACTGTTTTGGCGTGCTAGTAAGTGTTGGTGGATGTGGCCATCTAATACTTATTGTGGAGAGAACCCTCTATATAACATATTTGAAACCCATAATTTTTTTTCTAATGAGATCCATGGAGAGAAAATAATGTGGTAATTTTGGTCCACATCCTTACAAGGAGCACCATGGCAAATCATATCTTCTTTGTTAGTATGGTATGGATTTATGTATGAGATCATAGCAATAGAATGATCCTCATATAAACGATTTACCACGAAATGACATTGACATCCACGCATGTGTTGTTGACTTGTAGTAGGTGGGCACCTTTTTTTTACACCTTCTATGGAGGGTGATACTTCCTTCCCATAAACCATCTCTTCATCCATTTTGTCTTGATTGCATGCATCTTTCGGCCCAAAGCCACACCAAAATCTAAAAATTCATAAAAGAGAGAGCATTTACACCCGTTAAATATTGAATATGAATCTTAGATATGGAATATGAACAAGAGGGCACTTACACTATTCTCTCTGTCCATGCATCTTTTTGTGGCCTTTTCAATTGGCCATGTTGTCGTCGATGGTGACTGTACGTCTTGAATGATGTTGGAAAGTCAAGCACGTTGGCCTCGCCTTGCACAAAGTCATCCACTCGTGACCATGGGATGGAAGCTTGCCGCGCAAGACCTTGTATTTTGATCTTCTGTCATGGGAACAAAAACCCATTGCAATGAGGATGCCAGGAAAGGACCGCCAGGAGGGATTTGTGGTGGCATTTCAAAATGCTCTAAACTATGGTTATAGAAAACTATGGGAAGAAAACTATGGTTAAAGGCGGCTTGTGTTCACCGAACATGCTTCTCATTTGTTTAACCACTTACAGGCGGATGCTCAGACCTCGATTAGCATGACCAATCACGGACGACCAGCGTGTAGAGACATCAAAGAGCGAAGGTCGAAGGACGGCGGGTGTGTAGGCGACAAGCATGCATAAGCGCGATAGCGGGCGGACGCTCAGACCTTGAGCCGGATGGAGTACAACAGAGTGAGGCGCTGCGCTTGTTTTAGCTCAGACCTTCGATTAGCAAGCCTTGCCTATTTTCAAAAAATACGAGTGTAGCCAAAAAATATCAATACTGCATTAACGAAATCTAGGGACTGCGCCAACTCGCCGTAGCGGATGGGGTGGTGGAATGGCATTGGCGGCTACTGCAAGGTCCACGTTCCAAGTTTGGTTGAAATATAGGTGAAAAGAATTGATAATTTTTGCCTAGAACGTTGGCGCTCCGACGTCCAGGCTCCAGCCGCCGCGATGTCTTGGCTCCAGCCGATGTCCTGGCTCTGCTGATGGGCCAACGTTGACCGTGATGGCGGGCCAACGTGCCACGGGGGTGCCACGTTGTGTGGCACCCCGAAATCTGCCTAGAGCCCAAAAGAAGTAGCACAGTAGCGGTGGTATCAAAGAAGGACCAGAGCAGCTACAGCGGGCAGCATGAGAAAAAGAAGACCTAAAAAAATAACAAATGGAAAAATAATTTAGAAAAAGCACCAACCACGCGTCATTTCTGACAAGGTTTCAATACCTTAGGGGTTGGTTATGTAAAGTGCCCTAGATAAGGGCTTGTTTACATGGGCATGTCCTAAATTAGCATGGGATTCATCATTAACATAGGCGCCATCACAAAACGAGAATTTTCAACTCATCAATTCTCACATGGGCTACATTAAATCTATTCACAACATTTGTAATAGTGTGTACTTCATTAAAGTCATCATCATCGACATGTTCTTCATTAAACAACCTTGGCATCAAAACTCTTAACAAAAATTATCATGTTGTAAGCGGCCAAATGAGCACGCATAATATCACAATTAACCAACTCACTACCTAAGCCTAGTTTTAAATCTAAATTTGTTGTTAAAAGCCACCAAATGAGTAGGCAAATTGATATGCAAATGTATAACACTTGACCACCAGAGTAGCCAAAGTAGCACCCTGGGGGAGTGAAACTCAACTCGACCATCTCTAAAGTAACCTCTGAGCTAGAGAGTAACCAAGCCAAAGAGCCTCTAAGTTATCCAGCCAAGGTTGAAATGAGGGGGGGAGTGAAAATATGTTATAAAACCGACATCCAACCACCTTGAGTAGCCCAAAGATTTGGCACCAAGGGGAGGTGTTGAGAAATTTGGTGTAAAAGGGCATAAGGAAGAGATAGGTAGTAAGCCAAGCAAGAGCAAAGCCTAGCATGAAGCCACATGAGCAAAGGGAATTATCCCACATTGATGTACAAGCCCAAGGATGTACCTCCTCATATAAAAGGGACCATTTCAAGCAATGAATCATATCACTTGCACCTATCTCAAGTCTCTTTATATATGTGAGCTAATTCATCTTGCTGTCTAATTGTTCTTGAGTGCATCTTAGTTAGCATACACTCATGATGAGTTTTCTTCGCTTTAATCCACCTTAGATTAGTATTGTCATTAGTGTAAGATAAGATTTTGATTAGGTTTATATCTTTTATCATTAGGAGATCTTGATCCATGATTCTCAATATAATAGAGGTTTCAAATGTCTTATTATAGTCTTTGCCCAAACTATTCAATGTAATGGTAACCAAATCATCATCTTCCATGGGGGCACCAATAGATGCGAGTGCTTTAATCTCCTATACATAGTCATTGATGCTCTTGTTGTTTCAAGTCACACTCTGTATCTTTTACTTCAACTGCACCTTCTTTGGTTGAGTAGTTGTATCATACAAATTTACCAATGTATACCATGCATCCTTGGGATTATCTGTGTCCGAAATATGACATAACATCCTATCTATCACACAAATCAAGAAATAATGTAGCACTTTGAAATCCCTCTGTGTCCAATTCCTATGTTATGTATTCACTGGTGGAACCTTTGGCTCCGTTTCCTCACCTGTCACCAAATTCCAAACTCCTTTGTGTTTCGAAAAGTTCATCATGCGGTACTTCTAAATTTGGAAGTTATTTCTATCAAGATTTTTTCCATCAATCTTGTCTCTTTGGAATGTCACTCATCTTGCTCTGCACAATGCAATCAACTCAAACACTCATACATACATGTGCTTGATCACCAATGCTGTCCACACATTCCACAACTTTTATGGCGATAGAATTCAGGACGACTCAAAACCACTGCTTGCATAAGCTGAAAATCACTTGGCACACACAGCTCAAAAATTTTGAGAAACACATCCAACATAGTTCTTCACTTTCCCGAAACACTTCAATATACTCACACGAACTCAACCTTGATGATTTACATCCATTTGTTCACATACATCCACTATCCGCGGTACAAACAATTTGATGCAAACAATCCACTATAGCTTGCAATGCCACATAATATCAAGCTTATTAATGTGCCAAATCACCAATAAATTATCCAATCAAGTGTATACTATATGCCTTTACATCCATACATGCTCTATGTCGCATATAAGCATCATTTGAGGTCACCAAGTGTCAAATACGTGCCAAATATAGCTCTTTATTTTAGTCGAGAACTTGTAAACTATCAAATATTGACACTAATCCACTTCCAATTCATTCAAATTGCATCCAAATCTGAGGCCCAGGCATTCATTGGCTTTGTATCAAGTTTCTCTAGCCATGTATATGCTCAATTGCACTACTTTTATCCAAATGAGTGATTAATTTAATAATTAAGCACCTTTGTTTTGCCAATCATAATTAATAGCCTTATTAATCTTGTTTAATCCAGCTTGTTTTGCATCAATACATCTAAATGAGTGCTTTTAGGTTTCATCCAAAGGTGTATATTGGGGGGTCAATTAATAATCCCCTGAGCATTGTATGCATTCATTTGAGCCTTTTTTGAATTTCCTACCTCCCTATGGATTTATGTGCTAAATTTCAACTTGCCTCCAATTGATATAAATTCTTCAATGATTCTTGGACCTTGGGTAAGGGTTGGGGTGAGATACATAAGCCTTATCTACACTCCAATCACCTCAATGATGCATAAAATCAACATTTACAAGCTCCACACATTATGAGCTTCCATAGCCTCAATGTTGCCAGCAAATCTTTCCCACTTGCTCAAAACTTGTCTCAAGAGCTTGTTAATGCATCTCTACTCTTGTCCAATTGAATATACATCAAATACATTGATCCCAAAAGGCTCCACAATGCCATACATTCATATAAGCCTCTTCACAGCTTCCATGGAGAGCTTGCAAAAAGTTGTTTTTCACTTGCCTTGGGCAGTCCATTGTTTGCTTAAACTTTGTCAAATCACCTGCACAACAAGGGTGTTTATTAGCTATTCTTACCCGATAGGCCAAGCTCTCAGATATGTTGATTTAGTGTGCTCCACAGCTTCAATGGAAGCTCAAAAACCAAAATTTTCCCTCTTGCTTACTCACTCAAGAAACCCTAATGAGAGCTACCGAGGCTCTGATACCAAGGAAAAGAGAATACAGGGATACACAAGAGACACACCTAAACCATAGTTTCTCACATTTCATCAACACACACAAGGTAGAGAAGATTCATAGCTTTCCGTTATTACACTCCACAAAACATAGCACATTTTCTAATGATAAGTTCATACTAAAATAACATAAAGCTAATGTCCACACATTTGGCAAATGCCTCTACAGATCTAGTTAACTACATATACCAATAGAGGAATAGGAAGTTTAAGAGTTGTAGTAAAGCTACCATAGCCTCTAGGATCTTGCAGGTGGGTTATAGGAGAATGAGAAAAAGTTGATGGGTTTTTCTCACCCTTGTTTCTCAGAACAAAGGCACTTAGAAGCTCTTGCCTTGTCCCATTATACGAGTGGTTTGGAAATTGTCCCATATGTGCATAGATAGGAACCAAATCAAGACTATATGTGGCCTAAACATGATCAATGGTGATGGGAAGAAGCAAAATTCATAACAGAGAAAGAACATATAGCACCAACTAAAGGATACAAAGTGTTTAACAATTATCCCATTATAAGTGGTAGCGTTGAGTAGATATTTATATAGAAGAGAATGTCTCTGAGTAGATATTTATAGGAGAGAATGTCTTTGAGTAGATGACAGATCGACTACGTACAAGTGGTCAAAGAAGGGAACCACCAGTGCTTACAACTTCAGCTACTTTTCTAAGAATTAATGTAGGTAACCACATTTGACCCTATTTTCCCCTATGACCCAACTATAGGAGTGTGAACCCTTATAGTAAAATTTTTGAGAAAAGACCATACCTATCATATCCATCTGGGCAGTATGAAAGAACATGTGGAGAAGCACATATGGAAGGCCATGGATTTATGGGAACCCATAGCACACCACACACAATTTAAAAACCTCCACCTAGCTGATTTACTGAATGTCCAAATGGTTGCATTTTTTTTAATTGTGTACTCCTTTGAAAGAAAAAAGGAATCATCCCATAGAAGAAAGATTCATTACGACCAAGGTACACCAAAAGGTTTGAAGGATGGGAGGGTTAGAATGGAGGAGCCTTACTTATAATAAAATGCATATGTTTACTTCCATTCAAGAAGAAGTTTAATGGTCAACCCATGTTACATGACATACCCTAAAAGATATACAAGAATAATGTTTACAAAAAACAAGGAAAAAAATCCCTCTATCTTCAACACGGTTTGGGATATACGCTAGCACTTGAAATGGAGGCAAATTCTTGACCTGGTTACAATGCGCTTCAATTGATCACTCTTATTGACATACCACAAAAAGGCATAAGTTATGGTAATAACAAGCTTATCGTTGATCTCAATGAAGGGCCACAGACTCTAATCAAGTAGCTTTGAATTTCCATCATCATCTTTGTTTCTTACTTGGGCACATGTTTTGTGATTTTGAGACAATAGTTGACATAGAGTTTTGGCCTCCCTCTAAGCCTTAGGAAAACTCAATACTCTTTGGAGATTCGACACTTACATGGCAAGTCTCCGTAAAACATTTTTCATAAGTAAATCTAAGTACAATCCCTATACATAAAAAGGTCTTAATATATGTTAATAGTCTAATTTATCATCGGTCTTGTTATGAAAACACTAGGATCATGGGGAGACACACCGTCCAACCAAATACCAACTAGTTCATCACTTCAATAAAATTACCATAATCAAAAAATTAATAAATATCATAAAAACATAACATAACATAAAAATACAAGAGAGAATCATTGGGTGCAATCTAGCCCATAAGCCAAAAATAGAATCACGCTTATGCATGGGCTTGCCCTTTACAAAAATGGGGGTTGCTTTTAACACAAGCTTTGGTAAAGTGTTCCTTTCTAAACACTAAAGAATAATTACAAAATGAACCCCAAGGGCTAATTCACGTGCAAATAAATAATTCCACACCCAATATAACAAAAGTGGGCAGCTCAATAGGTCCACGCCCAAATACATCAACATGGGGCGACCAAATACAAAATCTCGTAGTAAACACTACGGCAAAAATATCAAAATGAGAACCATCCCGGTATTATCTCGCACCATATCGCCGCCATCACGTCAATCTCACCAACCTACAAGGTTGTCCATTCTAACGCACTACGAGTTAGCAACACATGCTACAAGTCCACGACAGCACATAAGTAATAAATCCACACTTAGTTCGAGCTATCCCTAATTTCATATGTCCTACACATGGAATATTTGGAATCACCCAAGTGCCATGCTTTGAACATAGTGGTAATTAGGCGTCCCCAATTAACCACATAAGGATGGATGGACAAACTGTGACATCCCTCCTGCTTAGGATATTAATTGTCCTCAGTTGCATCATATCAACCGGCTCGTGTTTGAAAGTAAGATTGGATGATTTCGGGGTAGGCGCGGAAAAACTGCTCAGGCATCCATTTAGCATTTTCGCGAGGACGATTTTTGAAGGTCAAAAGATATCTATTATATGCAGTACCTGTGCGAGTAGTAGTGGTCTCATGGTCAATAATAGCCTCAAGTTGAAGTTCTTCTACTTGGTCAACAAGACTAGGTGCTTCCCCATATACAAGATGTGTAGGAATTGGTCCCCCTATAAGGCCTCAAAAGACTAATATGAAAAGAATGATGAATTCTCCAATGAGAAGGAAGTGAAAGCCTATATGCTAGGTCATTAATCTTATGAGTAATTTTAAAAGGACCATAAAAACGAGGAGCTAACTTAACAATAGGATTAGTCTCAACACTTTTAAGACATCTCTTTTCAATATGAAGCAAAACATATTGACCTTCTTGAAAAACCATGTGCTTCCTTTTCTTATTAGCTTGTTTAGTGATTTCTCTTGTGCATTAGAAATAGCTTTACAAACATGATCATGAATGGAAGTGAAATCAATGGTGAATTGATCTGCATCTTCAATAGTGTGTGACAAATGAGTGATAGGAGTAGGTAAAGCTTTTCCATACACAATTGCAAAAGGTGCCTTTCCAATGGGATGAATGCGGTGTGTTGTTATATGCAAATTGTAAAATATGGATATACTTATCCCATTGTTTAGGTTGAGATGAAACATATACACGAAGTAAATCCAATATTGTGCTATTTATCACTTCAATTTGACCATTAGATTCAAGATGAAATGCAGTGGAAAATCCAATTTAGTGCCTAGGTTATCAAACAATGTAGTCCAAAAATCACTGCAAAACTTAGAATCTCTATCAGAAACAATCACTTGTGGTAAACCATGATGTATGAAAATGTGTTTAACAAATAAATGTGTAGCTTGATGTGCAGAGTAAGAGTTTTTTTACAAGGAAGAAAATATGCTTATTTGCTAAACCTATCAATAGTGGTCCAAATCATATCATTATGGTTCATAGTCAATGGAAAACCAGCGATAAAATCCATAGAAATCTATTCCCAAGGAGTGTTAGGAATAGGAAGTCGCATGAGTAAACCAAGTTTCTTACCCTTATAACTTTTCACTGTTTGACAAACATCACATTCAGACACAAATTTAGCTACATCATTTTTCATTTTAGGCACATTAGAGATAGTCAAGAATGTAGATGAAACATCTCGATGCCCCGCATAAGGTGGCTGATGTAATTCCTCTAAAATAGAATGTCTAAAATGCATAATCTTTTATGGAAGAAAAGATATCCATCATCGTAGGAATACTCAAAAGGTGTCCAATGATTTTCTCTCAATCTAAACCAAATATCATTAAAGTTAGGGTCTTGGTCATAAGTCTCACGCATAGAGTCAAAAGATGTATTATCAATCACAGAAATATTTTGAATGGAAGGTCTTCTACTCAAAGCGTCAACAACTACATTTTCTTTACCAGGTTGGTATTGAATAATAGGCTGAAAACTTTGAATAAAAGCTGCCCATTTAATATTTCTATCCAAAATAAGTGGTTGAGAAAGCAAATGTTTGATACTCTGCTGATCAATCTTTATAAGAAATTCTGAGCCCATCAAATAATGTTTCCAAATTTTCAATGCATGGACTACATCAGACAACTTCTTATCATAGGTGCTATACTTACTTTCAGTAGGATGAAATTTCCTACTCTCAAAAGCAATAGGATGACCATATTGCATTAATACAGCACCAATGCCTTTACCACTAGCATCAGTTACAACCACAAAGAAAGGACGTGAAAAATCAAATAATTGTAACATAGGTACATGAGTAAGTGCATATTTTAATGCAAGAAAAGATTTCTCTTGAAGTTCAGTCCATTCATAAAGTTTGGTTTTCTTGAGAAGTTCAGGGAGATAGTACGCCTTATATGCAAAATTACGGACAAATTTGCGATAATAGCTACACAACCCTAGAAAAGATCATAATTCATGAAAGTTCTTGGGACGTGGCCATGTCGCAACAGCTTCTATTTTCTTGGGATCTACATGGATGCATTTAGCAGAAACTATATGTCCCAAATACTCAATCTCACTCTGGAAGAAACTACTCTTTTTGGGATTAATGTAAAGTTCATTTTCCTTGAGCAAATTAAATACAATTTCCAAGTGTTTTTCGTGCTCTTCTTCAAATTTACTAAAAACTAAGATATCATCGAAAAAGATAACCACAAAGTCTTGATGTTCAAGAAAGATTCTATTCATCATACGACTAGAAGTCGCAGGAGCATTAGTAAGACCGAATGGCATCACTAAAAACTCAAAGTGACCAGTCTGAGTTCTAAAAGCAATTTTATAGATATCTTGCTCGGCCATTCTTACTTGATGATATTCAAATTTTAGGTCAATTTTGCGAAAAACACTGGCTCCCCTTAATTTATCAAGTAGATCATCAACTCTAGGAATTGGAAATCTATTCTTGATAGTGTTCTTGTTGAGAGCCATGAAGTCTACACACATACGATAAGTACCATTTTTCTTTTTTACAAGAAGAATTGGTGCTCCATATGGTGAACTACTTGGTCTAATATGTCCCCGAGAAAGTAATTCCTCGATTTGAGTCTAAATTTCTCTTTGCTCAAGAGGTTTAACTCTATAAGGTGCTCTACAAGGCGGTGCACTACCTGGAATAATGTCTATGTGATGATCTTCAGGACGTGATCTAGGGAGTCCACGAGGTAACTCATTGAGAAAACAGTCAGAGAATTTGGAAATGAAAGAGTCATGGGATGTATCCCTAGGAGGTGGTTCTTGAGCACTAAGCTGGTTAACCAAAATTTAAAAAGTTTTCTCCCTCTTCCTCAAAGCTCTTTTTGCTTGAGTATGGCTCAAAAGTGGTTGATCCTTACCCTCAGAAATTCCTTGCAAACAAACATTCTTTACATGATGCATAAAAGACATTGTGTACTTTGCATAATCAATTTGTGGTGTGTACTCATGTCGAAAAGGCATTCCCAAAATCATGTCAATACCATGCAAAGGTGAGCACTACTAAGACAATACGTTGATCCGAAAATTGTGCAATAGAAAAAACAAGATTCTTTACTTTCTTAGTGCAATTATACTTTTGATTTTGAAAAGCAGCCTTTAATTTAAAACGAGAAGGAATCATGTCAAGATGAAGAGCATGTGCAAGACGTTCAGAAATAAAATCGTGTGTGCTATGATCATCATGCAAGATTGTGATTTCCTTATCTTGATTTTTTCCCTTCATTTTAAGTAAAGTATGTGGTGAAAAAGAATGAGGATCAAGGTTAGAAGTACCTTCTTGATCAGATTTACCATTGAACTCGTTACCTCAGACTCTGTCTCGTAGTTGTCATTTATAAGCATCATCGTTGTCTCCAATGCGCGTCAGTGTCTTCATCTCCATCCACCATGTTAAGCCATGCCATTGGCTTCTTCTTCTTTTTGTTGTTGTTGTTGGTGTCATTTGGACACTTATTAGCATAGTGTCCCCTCTGATGGCAAGTGTAACATCGAGCATTGCTTGCTTTTTCATCTCGAGTCAATGAATCAGGAACATCTGTCTTCTTTGGTTCTCCACTCGCTCCATTGCTATTGTTGCCAGTCTTTGCTTTGTTGTTGAACTGCTGGATTCTTTGATCTTGACTCTTGTTAAAAGGTCGCTTGAATGAAGAATGCCTGTCCAAAACCACTAGAAGATGTTAAATCTTTGGAGAATTTAGAAGTACGATTCTCCTGTTGGACCTAGGCACACCATTTTTCTTTTCACAATTTAGAGCAAGCGATTCAGTAGAGGAAAGAGTGTGAGTACGAAACATATTAACCTCCGCTCTAATCTTTGGATCCAATCCTGAGAACTTCCTTTTAAGATGCTTTTCATGCACTTTTTCTATAGATTGCATTTGAATGAGAGCATTCCAAAATTTTTCAATATAGGTTTGGACATCCTCTCCTTTCAATTGCCTAAGAGTATCCCAATGCTGTCGACGAGCTTTAGCCTTGTACTGAGGAGGTATAAAATGTTTCTTAATTTCGTGCTGAAAAACCTCCCAAGTACAAGGTTTATGCCGACCATTCTTGGTAGCATTCCACCATAAAGTAGCATTTTGAAGAATCAAGTGATTCGCAACACACTTGACCTTATCTTTCTCGAAAAATTTCTCTCCCAAAAAATAGTCATCGAATTGGCTAAGCCAAGCCAAAAGAGTGCGTGTGTCCTTCTTTCCATCAAAATTCTGAAAAGAAAAAGCTTTGCGACTAATGCAAGATTCTTTTCGAGCTGTTTGAGCATCTAAAGTTGCTTTCACGGTTTAAAGAATAGAATCTTCATCACTCAGTGTCATGCTTATGCCTCTTAGGTGATTTCAATTGATCTTCTAATGCAAGTATATGAGCTCGTTCATTGACCAATTATGCTTGTGAAGCTGTGAGTTGCTCTTGAATAAATGAATGTGTTGGAAGATCAGCCATGAATGCTAAAAAAGAAATAAAGATAGGAAAAAGTTAGAAATACTTATATGATTTTTCACTCGTGGTAATGATTTTGAAGATCTTGAATCCCGTGGCGATTAGAAGAGCAGTGTGGCCATCCAACGCAATCACCAAAGTGCTTGAAGTAGTCTCGAAGCATCAGAAGGTCGTCCGGTAGAAAAAATTATTGAGAATCGAGAGTGAATTTAAGCTTCAGCCAAATTCGGACAAATTCGAGCTGATTATTTTGATAAAGTTTTGGCTTGAAGAAGCTTTGCGTATGAATCTCCTGTTATCTTTTTAGACCATTTTGAGTAAAGCAAATATGTAATCTTTCTCCACCCTCTTGATTTCTGCAGAGCTTTCTCCACCGTTGCAAATTCAAATATGTGGATCTTCCATGAAACCTCTCAAACAGGGTACATGATTTGTGCAAGAGAACATGCCGGACGCATCTGACGGAAGAGATGTTTGAACAGGTTGCAGATTTGTGAGCTGAATTTCCAAGCAAAAGGTGATGCGCCGCACTGTCCCCTAATGGGCGAGAATTCGTAGCTGTGCGTAGAAGCTTTGAGTTTAAGCTAAGCTTAAGCTTAAGCTTTGTACTATGCTTTGTTTAAAGCCTTGGATAAGGTCTTTAGCTCATGGATATTTCCTTGATGTGACTTGAAAAAGAGACCTCAACCAAGCCTTCAATCCCCTTGAATTCCCTTGAGATTTTCTAAATTTTTCTTCTTTCTCAGAAATCAGAAAATTGCACGTACCTTCTCTCTTTCTTTTGCAAGCCTTCTTCCCTTTGATTTTTCTCAATATTTTTCATAATAAAAAATAGCCCGTACGCCAAAAATAGATGCACGCTTGCATGGGCTTGCCCTTTACAAAAATGGGGGTTGCTTTTAACACAAGCTTAGGTAAAGTGTTCCTATCTAAACACTAAAGGATAATTACAAAATGAACCCCAAGGGCTAATTCACATGCAAATAAATAATACCACGCCCAATATAACAAAAGTGAGGGCGGCTCAATAGGTCCACGCCCGAATACATCAACATGGGGTGCCCAAATACAAAATCTCGTAGTAAACACTACGGCAAAAATATCAAAATGAGAACCATCCCGGTAATAGCTCGCACCATATCACCACCATCATGTCAATCTTACCAACCTACAAGGTTGTCCATTCAAACACACTATGAGTTAGCAACACATGCTACAAGTCCACTAGAGCACATAAGTAATAAATCCACACTTAGTTCCAGCTATCCCTAATTTCATATGTCCTACACATGGAATATTTGGAATCACCCAAGTGCCATGCTTTGAACATAGTGGTAATTAGGCGTCCCCAATTAACCACAAAAGGATGGACAGACAAACCGTGACATGTTAGGCTAAAGGCATAGTCTTTTCTCGTGCAACACATGCATAATAAATGAAAAAATGCATAAAATGTTTTTACGCACAAAGTCACCGATTGGTTTTCCGACCATTGGCATAGTCTTGTCTCGGCATAAGCATTACAACAAATTTCAATGACATGATTTGCGTAGAAGGGAGAGTCAAGATGTCCCTTGCATGGTGATTACAAAGTGAGCATTTGAAAATTTGTGAATAGGTTTTACTGTACCAATTAAAGCTAGGGGTAAAAGTAGATATATAATATTGACGATAGTTAAATTTATTTATTTTTAAAACTAAGGTTAATGTAATAAGGTTTAAAGATGCTAGGAGCATGGCTAAGTTCCTCTATGAGAATGTGCTAGTTTTGATGTTATCCCATCAAATTAATCAATGATTCAAGAGTCCCCCTCCTCAGTGATGTCATTAAGTAGCTTGTGTCCAAATCTATGTAGGTGTATCAGAAATATATATTGAAACATTAGGTAAGATAAACCTATAAATAAAGTGTATCAAAAATTATACATTGAAAAATTGGTAAGATAAACCTATAATGAGGAATATCAAAAAACTCCTTGTTATACAATGA
>NC_141101.1:33442329-33599829 GCF_041138505.1 Cibotium barometz | reverse complement strand
CCTCACTAGCTGTATGTTAAACATGATTAGTTACCACGTGACTTGATGGATCATTGATTCACTCTAATGAATCTAATATTAAATCAGGCAAAGCTGTTAATGCATCTTGTCAAGTTATCAATAAAGCCTTTTTTTTTTGTGTAAGCTTTTTTATTATGTGTATTCTATGAATTTCAATGAAAAAGGAGCTAATCAACATGCTTTTGCTCACATCATGTTGGCAAAGAGTGATTGATTGAAACAACCAAGAACCTCAGGAGTTGGAGGAGGCGACGAAGGCGAAGGCTACAGACTGTGAGGAGGTGAAGGGGACTGACCTTGAGTAGTTGGAGGCGGCGAAGGCGACCCTGAGCAACCCTGAGCAACTGGAGGAGGCTCTGAGTAGCTGGATGGAGCTAGTGGAGCTAGTGTTGCAGGAGACCACATGGATGGACTGGCGTTAGGCTGGAGGAGGCGAGCTAGTGCTGTAGGAGCCCACGTGGAGCCGAGCAAATGACTGGACCGTGAGCTGGTGCAGGTGATGGTGTCTACTGAGGCGCAGTGATGGGGTCTGTAAACGGGTCGCAGCTAAGGGTGCGTTGGGAAGAAGAGCAATGCGCTGCCGACTGCGACGCTGCGAGTTGGGCGTGGACGGAAGAAGGCCGGGGGTGCGTTGCGCATGGAGCCCTAGCCTTGTTGGGGAGCTGCCACGTGGTTGTGGCGGGTGCTGGCAAGCTCCCCGTAAGGAATATAGAAAGAAAGAAAGAAAGATATATTAACGGCCGAAATGGCCCATGAGACCAAAACAAGGTACAACTGATGATGATGATGTAGCATCATAACAAATCTAGAAGAAAGAATGAAAATAGTAACAATGAGCAAAGAGACAGCTACTTGCATATAAAGCTCTTACCACTTTCTTATGGAACCTTACCAAATTTTAAAAGCCGTTCACCGCCTTGTATAAGGTCAGATTTCACCCCCCTGAATGAGGTCAGTTGTGTGGCTTTCTACTTGCATAAGCTCTACAAACTTGCAGGCATACACAAGTAAAGTGAGTGAATTGTTTCACATCTTCAAACAACATATCATTCGTTGTACACAACAAATGCAGAAACAAGTCACAACCCGGAAACTCCTTTCTAGTCAAGATGAAAAGAAGACAAGATTGAACACAAAAATGGCATGACACAAAAGCCCACCCAAACTCAGAGCATTTCGCACATTATCAAACAGGTCGCAAGCCTGAAACTCCTTTCCAGTCAAGGTGAAGAAAATGAGATAGATAAGAACAATGGACATGACGAGAGAGCGGGCACTCGGACTTGGAATTCTATGCATCGAGCCTCAAGGCCACACCTGAAATCTATAAGACTAGATTCTATATACCCCAAACCAAAAATAAATAAATAAATCAGCAACTACCTACATATGCTCTCGATTCATCATCTGCTAATATGATTTATCTGTGCACGTCCCTTTTGTCACAAACCCTTGAACTTTCAGAGTGTCTGTGTTCTTACAATTTCAGTCCTTTTGGTATCTTTCTTCCAACACCCCCTATCTAACATGCACAACATGCAGGCACAGAATTATGGTAACTTAATAGCAACAAGGATTCCAAAATACTATAAAACCAGTTAGCATAGACAAAGAAGACGGTGAAGATGGAAGCCCAATAATTTTAGAAAATATTACATTAGTAAGAATTAGTTGTGCCATCATCATCCACACTCCCGACATCAAAAGTCACTAGCACCCTATTGATTGATCTTACAAAAATGGCAGACTTTGATGCCACAGAACCTTTATCCATCAACCCTTTGCATGGAGAGTGTTTTTCAAAGAATGTGATGCTGAGTGAGGTGAATTGATATTACACTCTGAAGCAAAAAGAAGGTAAGTGCTCAGTGAAGAGGCTATACAATTGTTGTGGGCTTTTGCTCCACATATATAACAGAAGAGGCAACCAGTTTACATTGAGAAGGCCAACTCCCCATATGTGACTGAAGCCACAAAAATCATAAGGGCTTCAATTTGCTGCCTTGCGTATGAAGCAGCTACAAAAGTGGCATGGCACAACATGTAACTACACACTCAAAAGTTGCTCAAGTAGCAGATTGGACCTGCTCATCTGCATGTGAACCACTGTCAGTATGTGGATTACATTCTTGAGTTTTGACTCTAAATAACCAGTTGAGTATATGGAAACAGCTAGACCTTACTCTAACAGCAGAGAGCTCCTGCACATCTTTGTCTTCACTTGGCTGCAAAAATGCAAACAGAAAACTTCTGAGACAGTGGACACCACATACACAATGCAAGTACTTGTAACAGAGGGCAAACCCGCACACCTACAATATAAATAGAAACAAACTGCCACTGAATTGCAAATGGCTTTCTCTGGATAGCTTCAATCTGTGATCTTTGAACACTCAAGAAAGTTCTTTCCCCTTGAACTTGCACATCTTTCTTCCTGAACCTTCATTCATATGTACATATATCTACATCTTTAATGAGTGCTGCGACCAGCCTGATCCCCGAGTATGTTCAAGCATGCATTGGCCCACTTTCATCTCTCTCATTGCCCACCAGCCCAACCTGTTATCACAGTGGAGAACGCTTTTTGAACGAGATTTAAGCAAAACTTCCTTTTTAGTTTTGCTAAGCCCGACAATGACACTGCAAAATTTGCTGATTTTTGCGATCTCGATACGAGGGATACAACCCTGGATGATTATAACCAATAATTGTGGGAGATGTTCCTCATCTTTTCCGACGTACAGAAGAGGATTTGGTGTCTCAGTTTGACCATGGGCTTGCCATAAAAATGAGGTACAATTTACAAAAGAACAAACTTGGAAAGTTCATTGCTGCTGGATCCAAAAGGCGTAAGCGTTTACATCCCTCATCTAACACTTATCGTAAGTAGAAGTGGAATTGCAAAAGCAAGGCATTAAGTACTGACACCAAGATTGACTCTCACTACAATCCCATGAACTAGGCAATCAAAACATACCATAGCCATTTGGACATATCTAACTTTCCCAATCAAAATTGACTCAAAGGGTCCATGTAGGATGTTGGGATATCAGGTTGAACCAGTGTGGATATGGATGACGCCTCCGCACTTATGCCACTCACGTGGTTGATATGCTACTAATGTGAGATTATGGTTGATGTGCTACCAATGCTTTACAGGCTGTATGACAACCACTTTGGTTTACTAGAGTTATGGCATAGTTATAGTGCCAGCTCATATCGTCGGGTTCACACTATGGACCTTGTATGTTTTAGTATTAGAGTACGTTCCCTTATAGTATGTACTCTTATCTTTATGTTATGGTTAAAGAAAGAAGAAAATCCAACCATCCATCTCTCTCTGGTGTGCTTGTCTACTCTTGTGTGTGTGTGTGTGTGATCCAACCATCCATCTCTCTCCGGTGTGCTTGTCTACTCTTGTGTGTGTGTGTGTGTGTGTGTGTGTGTGTGTGTGTGAGAGAGAGAGAAGAAGTTTGCTTGCAAAGAGCCTTCTCATGGTATTAGAGTGACGGGGTTCGTGTAATGAACTCAAGAGGAAAGAATCTTGCATCTCTGCCAAAGATGAAGGTGCAATGACAATCTTCCAAGGCAGTCCCCAAAGCACCAAAGGCAATCGCAGAGGGCATCATGCGAAGCATTACATTATGCCACAACCTTCCTGTTGAGGTAAGAGAGCCATTTCATGGAAGTCAACACCAAGAATTGAACCTTCGCGTGAGAAGGATTAGCCACGGTTATGTGGTGAGATTTGCCAAAGGTGGTTTGTTGACAAGGAGCCCTCGCATAACGAAGGCAGCTAGTTTTTAAGATTATGAGGAAGAGTAGGCTTTTCCATTAAAGTTCTGCTTGGCAAAAAAGAAGTTGGCTACATTAATGATTTAATCATTGGATCTCCTTTTGTTTGCTGACGCAAAATAGTCAAGTTGCAATCCAATGTGATTGGCCTTTTTTTTTTTGGTTATAATCTAAATCTTCCCGTGTTCAACGGGAAGATGGACAGTGAGGTTGTCACCAACTAGACACGCAAGATGGTTGCTATGCTTGCTCCAAAACAAGAGGTGGTTCCAATGTTTTCAGCTTCATTTGGTTCCCATGGACTATCACCATGAGTTAAAGCAGCAATGGGAGTACTTTGCCCAATCCGCAAGTAACCGACTACCTGACCCATTTCTCGAAGTTTGTGCTCATGCTCCCGCAAACCATTCGACAATTGGAGCAAGTAGGGCACTCAATGACGTGATTAGATTGATTGAAGTGATTGATACTCACCAAGTACAATGCTTTTTGTAGGCTAGGGAGTAGCCTTATCTTTTGACACATAGCAAGACCCGTCACATATACTGGACGCACACACACTAATGACACATGGCGCACTTATCCTATGGCTCATAGGGAATGTTCAAATGCTCATAACAAGTACACATGTATAGAGAGTGTTCACACCTAAGAGGGCATTCCCACCTACTAGACTCCGAATATCCAACAAACCCCCCTTCTCAGAGTGAAGGTGGAGATGCTTGAGAAGAACTTCAATAGCCATGGTGATCTGGGCTCTAAACTGCAACACGTGATACGAAAGAACGCAGTGTGCCAAGACATGAAACCCTCTTGTCAAGCTTGATATAAGAGCTTGACCACTCATGACTATGCCTACATCAGTCTACCTAGAACAAACCCCCTTGGCTCTAAGTAGGGATATGTGAAAAACATGGAGCCTTTTATAAAAACAAGACTTACAAGAAAAACATGAGATTATTTATTAGATTTTGGGGAACATCAACGGGTAGAGAACCCTTGACTCATACAAAGTCCGAAATGAAGGCAACAAGGGTGTTAGGGTTAGGGTTTGGAGATGCTGCAAACAAGCGTGGAGAGCAACAGAGAGAGAACACGACTTCAGTGGATTCAGCTTGATAAAAATGTGAAGTACAATAGCCACATAATAGTGACCTAAAGAGATGTGTTCACATGTCCGGCCATAAAATGTGCCGGGTGGACTAAAACACCTATAAACTGAATATAAGTGAAACTAAGCTAAACTGGGGAAAAAAACCTCCACTAACTGAAGTAAAAAGTGCCCCGGTAATCCACTGATGATCACTAGCACTCCTCTGGGTGCATACACAGCATAAAACCCAACAATCCCCCCCAGGAGTGATATGTGATCACTGTACATCATCCACCAAAAGGAAACAAATTCAAAGCACTGCGGAATGCTTCGAATTTCGGACGTGGTAATGCCTTGGTGAAGATGTCTGCCACATTCTGATCTGTAGGACAGTAGATCAGACTGATATCTCCTGCCTGGAGTCTCTCCCGAACAAAATGATAGTGAATCTCAATGTGTTTCGTGCGGGCATGAAACACAGGATTCCTGGCCACAGCAATGGCACTCTGACTATCAGTATAGATAGGTGTAGGCTCCTCCACTAAAATATCCATATCAGTCATGAGACGACGCAGCCAAACACACTCAACACTAGTAGTGTAGGCTGCTCTGTACTCTGCCTCACCAGACGAAGTGGCCACTGTGGTTTGTTTCTTGCTTAGCCAAGAAATGCATGAAGAGCCAAGAAAGAAACAATTTCCACTAGTGGAATGTCTAGTATCAAAATCACCAGCCCAATCTGAATCACTGTAAGCGTATAACTGCATGTCACCCCCCTCAGGATAAAGCAATCCAAGAGACAAGGTACCCTGCAAATAACGGAATACACGCTTCACAGCTTGCCAATATGACAACCTCAGGCTGTGCATGAATCTGCTCAACTGAGAGACTGCATACTGAATACCTGGCCTTGTATTACACAAGTAAATAAGGCACCCAACAGCCTGAGCATATGTAGTGGCATCAAAGGAAATACTGTCATCTTGTAGTGACAGTTTCATCCCAGGCTCCATAGGAGTACTAATAGGCTTGCAATCTTGAAATTTAAACTTCTCCAGAAGTTTAGCAACATACCGTGACTGCAACAACCCAATGCCTCTGTTATCCTGCACAAACTGTATGCCCAAATAGTAATGTACAAGCCCCAAGTCAGACATGTCAAATGTCTGTTGCAGTATCTCTTTAAAAGCTGCAATTTTGTCATCATTTGATCCCATGAGCAAGAGATCATCCACATAAAGACTGATGACCAGCAAATCTGTCTCTTCTTTCTTTACATACAGAGTGGCTTCTGATGGACTGTTCACAAATCCCTGAGTGAGTAGGAAAGCATCTATTTTTGCATACCAAGCTCGTGGAGCTTGTTTCAAACCATACAAGGCCTTTTTCAGCCTGCATACTTTCCCCTCATGACCATGTTTTGCAAAACCCATGGGCTGAAATACATAAACTTCCTCCTCGAGGTCCCCATGTAGGAATGCAGTCTTTATGTCCAACTAGTGAACAACCCAACCACGATGTGCAGCCAATGTAATGACACACCTAAGTGTCAACATACGGGATGTAGGAGCAAATGTCTCCTCATAATCAATGCCCTTGTTCTGTGCATAGCCCTTTGCAACTAGACGGGCTTTGTACCTGTCAATGGATCCATCTGCATGTCTTTTCAACTTATAGACCCATTTAGTACCAATGGCTTTCTTGCCTTTGGGCAGATCAACCAAATCCCATGTTTGATTCCTTTTAATAGAATCAAGCTCATCCTGCATGGCTTTGTTCCAATGCACATTATCTCGTGCATCCACAAATGAATCAGGCTCATCATCATCCTGTAAACTGGCTGCCATAACCAGATTCAAATCCATGATGTGTGCTTGCTCATTGGTCCATGTCTCCCTACGAGTACGACCAGCAAGAGGACCCTCTAAATGGCTGTCCTGTAATGTCCTCAAATACCATCTAGGTATGTGTCTGACCTGTGGTGCCTGCTGCCCCATATTTGGTTCAGCTTCTGGCTCAATGTGCTGCTGAATTTCTGCACCACCTTCATCATTTGCTGGCTGTCCTGTACCCTCATGAGTTGGATCACCAACTGTGGAATGAAACTCCATAGGTAGTAGACCTTCAAACACATCATTTTCAGCCTGATTTGGCTCATAACCAGCCATGGATATTTCTGATTTTTCATCAAAAATCACATCCCGACTAGTGAATATCTTCCTGGATAGTGGGATATATAACCGGTAGCCCTTGCTCTCACGGCTGTACCCAACAAAAATGCATTTTGTGGCTTTATCATCCAGCTTCCTCCTCAACTCTTTGGGTATGTGTGCATATGCAAGACACCCAAAGATACGAAAATGCGATACAGAAGGCTTGCAGCCATGCCAAGCCTCAAAAGGAGTAATGGATACCAATGCCTTTGTGGGACATCGATTCAAAATATGACAAGCACACATGACAGCTTCCACCCAAAAGATATGTGGTAGCCTTTTTGCCTTTAGCATACATCTGGCCATCTCCATGAGTGACCGATTCTTCCTTTCTGCAACCCCATTCTGCTGTGGAGTGTAAGGAGTAGTATACTGATGTTTTATACCTCTACTCCCAAGAAAGGAATTCAGCATATGTGACATATATTCCCCCCCTCGGTCAGAATGGAGAGTCTTGACCTTGCATCCTGACTCTGTCTCAGCAAGTGCTACAAAGGCCAAAAATGCATCATATACCTGTGATTTCTGTGTCAAAGGATAGACCCAGCATATATGAGAGAAGTCATCAATAAATGTTGCAAAATAGAAGCAACCACCTAATGACTTCGTCTGCATGGGACCACATAGATCACTGTGTATAAGCTGCAACTTTGCAGTTGCTCTTAGAGCCTGATCACGTGGGAAGGAAAACCTATGCATTTTTCCCAAAATACATCCTTCACAAATGTGATCTGGAGGCTTCTCCATGAGAGGTAGATCTGTAAACATGTTATGTCGCTGCATAAGCATAAGACTACCAAAATTTACATGCCCCATGCGAGCATGCCATAACTCCGCATCAACCATAGCTGGAGTAAGAGTGAATGCATTATAAGCAGACTGATCCACTGGCTGAAATGCATCCAACTGATAAAGTCCATGACATAATGTACCAGTAAGCATCAAGGTCAAGGCATTAGATTTGTCTCTGACCATGCATTTATCATCATCAAAGTGGACTTGCATACCACAATGTGCTAAAGAAGAAATGGACAACAAATTCTTCTTTATCCCTGGTACATATAAGGCATCTGTAAGGCGGAGAATGGAGCCATCAATGGCTGTGAGCTGAATCTCCCCAATGCCACGAACTGGATATGAAGCATTGTTGGCACACTGAACAGTTTTGCCAACAGGGGCAGGGCCAACATGACTAAACAAATCCCTGCGAGATGTGATATGCTTTGAGGCACCACTATCAAAATACCAAGTACATGCATGCTCTGTCATACTGAGTGCCTATGAAGACCAAGAGGCATCATAGCTACATGTATAAAAACAGTAATCCCTGTCCTCAACAAAAGAAGCAGTCTCTGGAGGAGCTTTAGAAGCATCATTAACAGACATCCCAGCTTCCTTTGCCTTCTCTTTGGCAATCCTCTTCCTACATTCAGTGATGTAGTGACCTGGCTTCTTACAATAATGACATTTGCCCTTCTTCTTGGGCTGTCCATCACCTTTCTTGGTATCCTGTGAAGAACCACCATCACCTGAATTCTGATTTGAACTCTTTGGCTGAGTTTTTCCTTTCCCCTTTTGACCTGTAGTAAATGCTTGTTCAGCATTTGTGTTCATATTCATATTCTTCCTCATTTGCTCTTCTTGTAGCAAGAGAGCAACAAGTTCCTGATACTTGAGGGGTTCAACAGCATTCCTCATGCTGAGGTTCAAAGAGGTATGAAAAGCCAAGTAAGATCTTGGCAAAGAGTGCAAGATGGTGGACACAAGCTGTGTCTCAGGAATTATCTCATCCACATTGATGAGTTGCTCTCTCAAATCCTGCAGCTTGTTTAAGTGGCTAGACATATCATCTCCTTCATTCATTTTCTGATTTTCCAGCTCTCTTTTCAAAAATGAGATCCTAGCCTCATTACGAGCAGCATACATCTGCTCCAAAGTCACCCATGCATTCTGTGAAGAGCCAGCTGAACGAATATGAGGTATTATAGACCTCTGTACTGACAATGCAATGAGTGACATGAAAAGATGCAGGGGGGAAGAGAGCTTGAGCTCTTGCAAGCACACACACACACTCACAAACCCTAATAGAGAACACACTAGGTGAGAGGCTGAAAATCTTCTTCTTCTCTCCTCAACACTCAACACACCATATACAAGAATAAGAGTACACACAATATGAAAGGTACTCAACCAAATACATACACGGGTTCTCTATAGTGTGAACCCGACTAAATGAGCTGGCGCTATAACTATGCCAGTCTCTAGAGTGGCTGTCACACAGCCTGTCATCCCACTGGCCGTATATCACCCAAGATCTCACCAACCATGCCAGTGGTGTAAGTGCGGGGCCTATCCCCCAGGCGGGTCATCAGTGTCCACCGCCTCACTAGAGCTCGATATCTCAACACTCCCCCTCAAGCTCAACTCCATCTCATGTACACCAAGCGAAGCCCTGAATCGGCGGAGCTTCTCTGTACCCAATGCTTTGGTGAAAATGTCAGCTACCTGATCCTCTGTACTGACATAAACAAGATCAAGGTCTCCTGCCAAGACCTTCTCTCTGACGAAGTGGTAGTGGACCTCTATGTGCTTCGTACGAGCATGAAAGACTGGGTTCCTGGCCAACTGTATACTGCTAATGTTGTCACAGAAAATGACAACTTGTCTATCCATTGATAGACCCAAATCTGCAAGTAGCTTTCTCAACCAAGCTACCTCACATGCTGCCATAGCAGCTCCAGCCTCCGTACTCGATAGAGCAACCGTAGGCTGCTTCTTGCTGCTCCAAGTCACAGCAGCACTCCCCAAAGAAAACATAAAGCCACTGGTAGATCTTCTGTCTGAGATACTACCAGCCCAATCAGCATCTGTGTACCCATGTACACGTATCTCTGTCCCAGTCTCATAGAATAGTCCACAATGCAAAGTAGACCTCACATACCTCAGTATGCGTCTGACTGCATCCAAATGCGGTTTCTGTGGAACCTGCATAAACTGACTCACCAACCCAACAGCATAGCTCAAATCTGGTCTGGTGATCGTCATGTAGATCAAACTTCCTACTATGCTCCTGTACATAGTAGGATCCTCCAAGATCTCTCCTGAATCTGCACTCAACTTGCCATTCTGATCCAATGGCACAGAAATAGGCTTACAGCCTGTCATACCATACTTGGACAACATGTCCAAGCCATACTGTCTCTGCAGTAATCCAATACCATGTGGTGACCTAATCACCTCAATGCCCAAGAAATATCTGAGCTCCCCCAGATCCTTCATCTCAAACTTCTGTCTAAGCAAGATCTTTACATCAAAGATCTCTGCATCATGGTCCCCCGTAATGATCAAGTCATCTACATAGATGACAACAAGCACAACTCCTCTATCACCATGTCTCACATACAATGAGAAATCTGCATTGGCTACATGAAAGCCAATAGTGACAAGATATTCAAAAATCTTGTCAGACCATGCTCTTGGTGCTTGCTTTAAGCCATACAAGGCTTTCTTCAACCTGCAAACATGCTCGGGGTGACCCTCATCCTCATAACCAGGTGGCTGCAACATATACACCATCTGATGTAAAGACCATTGCTTTGAGGCAGCCACTGCTATCACAACTCTCACCGTTGCCATCTTGGCAACTGGGCTGAAAGTTTCCTCATAATCAATCCCATATGTCTGCGCATATCCTTTGGCTACCAATCTAGCCTTGTACCTGTTTATGCTTCCATCACTGTTATGTTTAACTTTGTACACCCACTTGCATCCAATGGCTTTCTTGCCTTCAGGCAATTGCACTAAATCCCAAGTTTCATTTCCATATAGTGCATTCATCTCCTCATCCATAGCTTTCTCCCAACACACATTTCCAATAGCCTCATCAATGCATGTGGGCTCTACAACCTGCACAACCTTTGCCATATATGCATAGTGATGTGCCACATAACCATCATATGTAAATCTCTGCACAGGGTTCTTCACTCTCCCTGATCTTCGCAGCTTTTCATTCATGGCTTCCATAGCCTTCTTTACACCAGGTGTTCTCATAGCTGGGATCCCAAGCTCCTCATCAAGGCTCATATCTGAGCCACTAGACTCTCCATCAACATGAGAATGCCCTGCAGAAATGTCAGGCATACCAAGGGGCTCAACCACTTTCTCTTTTCCTTTACGTGATGTACTAATCACATTTGCAGGGCTGGTATTATGACGCAGCCTGCCACTCCATGGTCTATCAACAGACCCACTAGATGAGGACTCTCCTGGTCCACTCAAAGACTGTGATTGCTGACCTGCATTCTGTGCAACCACACTTCCACTCAAATCAGCCCCAACAGCTTCTTTTTCAGCAGCATACCAGCTGCTCATCTCATCAAAGACAACATCCCTGCTTACCCTCAACTCACGTGTAGTAGGGTTATAACACATGTATCCCTTTTGCTCAAGGGAATATCCAATAAACACACATTTTTCAGCTTTCGGGTCCAGCTTAGTTCTCAGCTCATCTGGCACATGCACATATGCAATGCATCCAAAAACTTTCAGATGAGACAAATCTGGTTTTCTGCCAGTAAACCTCTCCTCTGGAGTTACATCATGTATGGCTGCAGTTGGGGTCCTGTTCATGATGTATACTGCTGTAGAAACAGCCTCAGCCCAATAGCAATGCGGCATATTCTTCTCTTCCATCAATGCTCGCGCAATCTCAGTAATGTGCCTGTTTTTCCGCTCAGCAACTCCATTTTGCTGCGGAGTGTATCTGCATGTGAACTGTCTCCGAATACCATTCTTCTTCAAGAATTCAGAGAACTCATTGGAGAAGTACTCTCCCCCTCCATCTGACCTTAGGCACTTGACATATTTTCCTGTTTGCTTTTCAACCAAAACTCTGAAATTCTGAAAGTGAGTGAACACCTCACTCTTCTCCTTCATGAAATATACCCACACTTTCCTTGTGTGGTCATCAATGAAAGTCACATAGTACCTGCAGCCTCCCATAGATATGGTCTTCGTAGGACCCCATACATCTGAATGCACAACATCTAGTGCATTTCTGCTCACATATCTGTTGCGTGGAAACACATGCTTTGTTTGCTTCCCAAATTGGCATGCTTCACATATTTTCTGCATACCTTCCACTTTAAATTTTGGCAGCCCTGTCACAATTCCTTTTGTCCGCATAGACTTCAATCTCTGCACATTTACATGTCCGATTCTTTTATGCCATATGTCTGTGTCTGCAACAACTCATGAACCATTTGCAAACATCGCAGCACTCATTTCAGGCATGTCTACATCCAACGTAAACATTCTGCCCACTCTGTTGCCTTTTGCAACCAACCTGCACTTGTCTTTGAAATCTTCAACATAACACCCATCAGGGTTAAACCGAACCTGCAAACCCTGCTCAATCATCTGGCCAACTGAAACCAGATTCTTTGTTATGTTCGGTACATGAAGTACATCTGCAAGGTACTTCACTTTGCCATCCTGCATAGACAATGGCACATCTCCAATGTGGGCAATTGGATGAGCAGTGTCATCCCCTGTTTCCACAAAACCTAGTCTTTCCGGGTTTTTCATCTCCTTGAACCACTCTCCATGACTCGTCATGTGGTTCGAAGCGCCTGAATCCACATACCATACATTATCTTTTTGTGCTGCATCAACATTTTCAGACATGGCATTCACGACATGCTGCATAACAAACAACCTTTCATTATCCTCATTGTTTCTGCTTGAGGATGCATAGTTGTTTTGCTGCACTTTCCCATTTTGCATGTCAGCCTGCTTCTTATAACATTCTGACTGCACATGTCCAGGCTTACCACAATAATAGCATTCACGTGCATCATTATATTGCCTTTGCCAATTTCCACGGCCTCTTTGACTCCCCCTGCCTCTGAATCTGCCTCTTCCACCTGCGTGTTGTTGTTGTTATTGATTCTGGGACTGTTGTTGTTGTTGCTGCTGCTGCTGGCCATAATTCTGATTACCTGTTCGGCCACCTCCTTGACCGCGTCCACGGCCTCCTCTACCTCGTCCTCTTCTTGAACTCGTGTAGAAGGCCTGTTGCTCTGAACTGTTTTTGCTTTGTGAAGACTGTTGGTCTTCACCCAAGTTCTTCTCTTCGATAATCAGCATAGACACCAAATCTGTAAAGTTGGGAATGTTTTCCCGAGTCTGAATAGACGTCTTGAACGCCTTGTATTGTGGCCCGAGACCACGTAGACAGACTTCCACCTTGTCATCATCATCTACTGACACACCAATAGATGCAAGGGATTCCACAATACCCTTTATCTTCAGCGCATAGTCATTCACAGACATGCTCTTTTTCTCCACAGTATGAAGTTCATTCTTCAACTGTATCTTACGTGCCTTGGTGTTTGTTTCATAAAGCTTTACCAAGGTGTCCCACGCCTCCTTGGGGGACTTGGCATCCTGAATGTGCCCAATCATGGTGTCCTGTATACTAATGGAAAGCCAATACATTACTTTCCTGGCTCCTTGGTTCCAGTCTTTAAACTCTTTCACATTTGCAGCAGTCGGATTTATATCCGGTATCTCTGGTGCCTCTTCATGCTCACCTTCTATGTAGTCCCAATAACCTTTTCCCATCAGGAAATTTGTCAACCTGAACCTCCAAGCATGGAAGTTATTCTTATCCAGCTTCTCAGCCACAATCTGAGTTATCCCATCATTTGACATCTTGCCAAACACACAATTTTACCAAAAACTGCACTCTGGTTTTTCTGCACAAATGCTGTATTTTCTGCACAGCGGTACTGCAGTACTCTCAAATGTCACAACCAGTGACTTCAATGTGCATACATACACCCAATGGCAACTGTAGACCTCTTTGCAGCACCCACAGTGTCTGCACAGTCAATCTGTCTTCCTGCAGTTCTTAAAACAGAGTTCTGCAGGGAATCGATGACTTACCCGCAGTGCTCGAAATCGCCTGCTTTCTGAAAAACGGCGGTCCAGATGCGCCCGAAACGCGTTTTCGGCCCGAAAATATCAGTCCAAAGGACGTCCAAAGGACTATATAGTTGCCCTATAGCTTCACTCCCGCGAAGAAAGCTCCTCAATCGGAGATCGTTTGCCGGTGCCTCCCGTAGAGCTCCCGACAAGGGTGTAGTCACCAACACAATAGGGAAGAGTAGTTGAAGCTCTTACCCTCGTACCGCTTCCTGTGGTTCTCTTGCTTGCAGCTCAGCCCTTAGCACGAACCAGGCTCTGATACCATGAAAAGATGCAGGGGGGAAGAGAGCTTGAGCTCTTGCAAGCACACACACACACTCACAAACCCTAATAGAGAACACACTAGGTGAGAAGCTGAAAATCTTCTTCTTCTCTCCTCAACACTCAACACACCATATACAAGAATAAGAGTACACACAATATGAAAGGTACTCAACCAAATACATACACGGGTTCTCTATAGTGTGAACCCGACTAAATGAGCTGGCGCTATAACTATGCCAGTCTCTAGAGTGGCTGTCACACAGCCTGTCATCCCACTGGCCGTATATCACCCAAGATCTCACCAACCATGCCAGTGGTGTAAGTGCGGGGCCTATCCCCTAGGTGGGTCATCAGTGTCCACCGCCTCACTAGAGCTCGATATCTCAACATGACAAAGCTTGTGCATCACTGGCATCCCATGTCTTTTGAGCATTTGTTCTTTGAACAGGCAATGGCTGCCCTGGAGCCTGTACCTGTTGTCCTCGTCCACGAGCACCCCCTTGGGGAGGAGTCTCTAGAGCCAATGGACCTGGACGTGGTTCATCACCACTAACAAAACCCCAAAGACCTTTTGCCACAAGCACATTTTTCAGCATAAAACTCCACAAGGAGTAGTTCGTGCCGTCCAATTTGTCTTCTTTAGACAAATACGTGAATACATCACTCTGCTGTTGATTTGCCATTATGCCTACGCACAATGTTGTACCTGTGTATCAAAAAACCCAATAGCAAGAACCCTGAAAACAACTGTACTCCACTGAATACAGTTCACCCAAATATGCCTGCACTCTCAATCCTCTGAATGTGCAGCTCAATGCACCAATGACTGAGTAGAGCAGCAAATGGCGTACACAATGCCAAAATGCCCCAAAAATGCCCAAATTTACTGCACGCAAAACTGTGCAAAAAAACCTGTAGACTTCTTTGCTAGAAAGTCTGCCTGTAGTGCCTGTATATTTTCACAGAGAAAATAGTATTGCCCAAAAACAGAATTTTTAATGCTTACCACAGATTAACTGAGTAGATTGTGGTACTTATGCAGGTACAGTTCACCAAAAAGAGCAAGTACAGTTGACTGTACTGTGCAGGTACAGTCGACTTGTACTTTACAGGACTGAAGGCGACTGCAAGCTGATTCTGTGCAGGTTCTGTGCAGGTACTGACAAGGCGGCGCTGTTGTGTGTTGACTGGTACGAAAGGAAGGCGACGCCTGACAGGTACTGAAGTTGTAGTACAGCTACGCTTTCAGTAAGGCAGGTACACTACGGGTTCACTGCAGGCAGGTACCACGGGTTCAGAAGTCGACCAGTGCAGTTCGAAGCTGGTTGACGTGCGCTGACAGATGAAGTCGACGCTGACAGGTATAGTCGAAGCTGACTGTACGGGCTGTACGGATGGCTTCAGTACTCCTGCTGACGGCGGCGAAAAGGTACAGCAGCTGCAGGCGAACAAGTACAGTCGGCAACTGTACGGTTACTGCTGACGGGCAGATGTACGGGCAGATGTACCAAATGATGGCGACTAGATGTACAAGCAGGGCAATGGCAAGCCTTCAATGCTCTGATACCAAATGAAGGTAACAGGGGTGTTAGGGTTAGGGTTTGGAGATGCTGCAAACAAGCGTGGAGAGCAACAAAGAGAGAACACGACTTCAGTGTATTCAGCTTGATAAAAATGTGAAGTACAATAGCCACATAATAGTGACCTAAAGAGATGTGTTCACATGTCCGGCCATAAAATGTGCCGGGTGGACCAAAACACCTATAAACTGAATATAAGTGAAACTAAGCTAAACTAGGGAGAAAAAACCTCCACTAACTGAAGTAAAAAGTGCCCCAGTAATCTACTGATGATCACTAGCACTCCTCTGGGTGCATACACAGCATAAAACCCAACACGAAATTCAGAAAGCCCAATCATAATCTTCCTCTTCAAGAGAAAGTTTAGTCATAACTGTGAGGGCTTTCTCTAGTATTGTGGATGTCTCTGGTAAATCATCTTCTCCTCCTACCACATTTGCATGATCTTCAGCTTGCTCCTTGGCCATCCGGTTGAAACACCCTTATATTCGGAGTCTCCAAGCTTTTTGCAATAGGTACACTTTCTGATCTTACTCAGTTTGTCCTTGCCTTTTATCTTTGACATGAAGACCTTGTCTTCAAATCCAACATCTCCAAGATTTCTGAAATAAAAGTCCTCATCAATGAGGATGGAGACCATATCCTGGTATGACATCTCACAGGCCTCCCTAAGAACATTGAGGGTCTCTTCAAACTTGGGATCACTTCTATAGTGGAAAGAAGTAATTCATGCTCATCAACTTGTGCCTTGAGGTTAGCGAGTTCTTGAAGAATTGAACCTAGATTGCTTAGGTGTTCTTGCAGAGTTTGATCTTCTTTTAATTTCATATTGAACAACTTTTGCTTGAGAAAAACTTTGAAATTATTGATCTTGTTCTGAACAAATTCTCAAGTTTTTCCCATGTGTAGGTCAGGATGGTGTGAGGTTGTCAGCTAGTCTTTAGTGCGAGTGCTGTGTCGTTCTTGTCCTACCAAGCTCACACTACCAAGAATCATTCTTCTCCTTTGGGCTCTCCTTCAGTGCCCTTGACCACATTCCAGACTCCCATCTCTCATGAGAAGAGGTGAGATCTTGGTTTGCCATGTAGAAAAATTTGCACCATAGAATTTCTCAAAGCCAATAGTACTTCTTCTGAGATCCATGCAGGAGGCGGATTTTGCAAAAAGCGCCAAATTCTAGAAAGTGCACAAGCTTCAATTTGGCCAATTTTACCTCGGTTTCTGATGAAAACCCCTAATTTTTTGAGATTGCAGGAGCTTGAATGTTTACCATAATTTTGGAAAGGCCCAAATATGCTGCTGATGTGGCATAGAAACAATTGGGAAAGCTGCTGCCCGTGAGCACTGGAGACGACGAGAAAGCGAATAAGGTAGCAAAGGGCAACCGTGACGTAGCTGGATGGGCGGGGTGCGACCAGCACCAAGCGGGCAGAGATGTGCACGCAGCGGCGAAGGCACATTTTCTAATAAAGCACGTGTCTGGAGTTGGTATAGGTCAGTTTAAACCACCCTTCAAACTTGGCTTCCGTCAAGTTCAGCAGAAGGGGATGTCATGTGCATTGCCCTCTGGAATGATGTCAGTTGCTCTGTGTGTTTGGTTTGCGACCAGATGCCAGACCTCTCTGTAGAGCTTAGGTTTGCTTTTAGTGAGGGAATGGGGAAGGCTATGAGCCACCCCAAGGGGCCAGGAAGGCCCCAGGCCTTGCCCACCAGCCCTAGTGTGGGCTGGGCAGTTGGCCAGCCCTAGGGGCCTTGCCATACAGCCAACAAGGCTATAAGCCCTACCCAGCAAGTCGGCCAGGTGTTGGAGGCGGTCCCACACCCATGCGCAGGCTGGACAACAGCCTGGACATCAACAGATGCATGCGCATAAGTGGCCAGCTTTCATAAAGTGTGAAAACGCTGATTATTTAGCATAAGTGGCTATTTTACCCAGTCGTGGAGAAAATTTCTGCCAGTCGACTCTTGTTGGAACAGCCGACCCAGCAACTTGAAGGGGTATATAAAGCCTAGCCATAAATTCAGTCATTCATCTCATATATTTCACAAAGTGCTGCAGCTACTCAAGGATCTGAATAGCCAAGGGAGGAGCTAACGCAAGGGTGAAGGTTGAAGGTCAAGGGCAGAGATTCATCTCAGCCAAAACAGGTAAAGTCAGTCTTTTATTTTCAAATTTTGCATCATTCTAATCAAAGCAAATACACCATTCATGGTGGGGGCCCTACAAAGGGTATTCGGGACCCAATACTGTGTCCTCTTCTCTCTCTCTCTCTCTCTCTCTCTCTCTCTCTCTCTCTCTCTCTCTCTCTCTCTCTCTCTCTCTCTCTATTTTTATGCACATCTACTTTCAATTTTGTGCATTATTCTCGTCGTGGAACGATTGCTGATTTCTGAGCATTGAAGTTACCGATATACCCTGCAACTTCCGCATGTCACAAGTACGCACCACATGACAACTGAAAGAGGCACACTACATGCTTAGCTGCTTGGCCTACTATGAGATACAGGGAAGATTCCACTACCACTTCTTTGAGGGGTTTGGTACACTTGCACTGGTGATGCAGTTTGATGATCAGGGGTGCCTGGGCATGTGTAACTCAACCTCAGACGTCATAGGGATGCATTACTGAGATAGCATTACTAAGATAGCATATTGACAAGCAAACTTGACATGATATTTTCAAGAGGATCATTACAGACTTCTTCAGTTGTCCTGCATACTCCCCATCAGAGCCCATCGCCCACACTAGCAATCTGATCCTCCGCCATCATAGAGGGGTCCTCAATGATAGAGCTCATCAATCTATTCTACGGGCCACATGCCCCCGAGCCAGAGCATCACAACCCTCTACATGATAGATGTGGATCCAAGAGGTTTTTCGACACCATGACACGCTTCCATCACAAAGGCCAGATATTCTCTCAGCCATCAGATCCGTATTGGCTAAGGAGGACATCCTTATTAAGTTGATCATGTCTGGTTTCTAGTGATAGTCGTTATTCCTTTTCTCTTACTTTTTCCACGGCGCAATATATCCATGGTATCATTGTACAACTAAGGTCTCATAAACCCTTGATATCTTTTGCGGATGTTAAAATTACTTTCTTTCTCCCTACCCTACTCATCTACATAAAAGTGATCCAGTAATGACAAGGTGGGGATGTCCAATTGGCAGTTAGATCAGGAGAAGGTAAGGTTGTGGGGCATCCGACGAAACTCTAGCAGGTGCAAAGAATCATGGCCTCTAATGTGGAAAGTAAGCTCCTCCCAGGCGGAGCCCTCAAGATCTAAAATGGTGGGATTTGGGCTGCCACCCCAATGATTCTCTAGACTCTCGGTCCTCAAGCATGTTGAAAGTCTCCTTTCAAGCACCACGCATCTATAGGGGGTAGGCCCTCGCGCACCTAAATTGAAAAGGCGGTGCAGTCCGCTACTCTGTTGGAAGCATAGATGTTAAGGAGACTAAGTCTATCTTCCCAACCTAGAGAATCAACCAATGTTCGTTTTCAAGGACTATCATACTGCATCCACCACCTAGGAAGCCAGGTACTCTTCAGCCGCTACTCTGTTGGAAGCATAGATGTTAAGGAGACTAAGTCGATCTTCCCAACCTAGAGAATCAACCAATGTTCGTTTTCAAGGACTATCATACTGCGTCCACCACCTAGGAAGCCAGGTACTCTTCAACCGAAATGCATACTCTGCCCGCCCTGGTTCCCAAGATGCACAAAAGCAAGGGACTAGTTGGAGTGGACAAGAATCTTCCCACAACAATGGGTGTGGCCAGCGGTGACGTGATGCTCCTGAATCATGCGTACATATTGAATAGTCCCCCCCACAAGGACCCTCTGAAGCTCCGTGGCGGGCATGCAAAACGAGGGGACAAAAGGAGGGGCAAGCAAGGCAGGACGGGGGGCTTAAGGGGGATAGGTGGAAGTGGGAAGCGAGCGGAGAAGGACCAACTGGGCATAGAGACGTGGGCAGCAGACAAAGCAGGGGTGGCAAGGTGCAAAGGCGGAGGGGCAAGGAGGGGGGAAAGGGGTGTCCAAAACGATTTTTTTTTGCCCGCTGGGGGGGGGGAACCCTTCTCTTTCTCCTTCTCTTCTCTTTGTGTGGGACCTTCCTTTATGGGTTGAGCTCAAATTCAATAAAATGTCAAGTGTTTTCAACCTAAAACCTTCCACAAGACCTTTGAGCTCGCTCAAAACGTACAATCATGGAAAACCCAAGACCATTCAATCCCACACCACCACGCCTGAGCCACAAAGTAGGCAATAAAATGTCAACCTTGGGACCCACGCCCAAGCCCATCCCAATGCAAGCTTCTGTAACTTCTAGCTCCACTACTATAGAATGTCGACCTCGGCCCCGGGCCCACCCCAACGCAAGCTTCCGTAACTTCTAGCTCTTGTACACACTCTTATGAGTGTGTATAAGTGACCTTATAACCAACACCCATGAGGAGACTCCAATAGGCTACTATGGAGAAGATCAAATGGTTCAGCATGTTGACCATCTGGTCATGTGTGTAACATGCAGCGGAAGTCTTCGTATTGGAGGATCCTGTCACAAATGCTCACACCGTCTTCTGTATCCTGAGTTTCGCGAGTTTAGCAATCCACTTTAATACTTCAAACTTTAGAGAGAGATGAGAGAGAGAGAGAGAGAGAGAGATGAGAACTGTACACTGTATGGGGTCTCGAATTACCCTGTGAGATCCCACTGCCCCCTCCGCACATCGGATTCCCGGTAGCTGGCAGCGGAAGCAGCTCCCTCATGCGCGGGACAGGGTTTCCCACTCGGGGCCTCGCCCTCGAATGTCTGGGGACGAGACTAAGCTGGTGATCATTCCGAAAACCGAAACCGAGAAAATTTCCCATGCCCGAAAAACGGAGACGATTCCACCATTTTGAATTTCTTAACGAATTTTTCTAACGAGGTCAAGATACTAAACTAACCTTCATCTGAATAAACCAGATAGAAGAGAAACTATTACAAATTTATCTTGAAGGAATCAACGCTTTTTTCTTAATTGAATTAGGCATAGCCGTTGATCTATTCATTTGAGAAGTCTTCAGGTTATTATTTAACTATTCGAGTTCTAAGCGTATTCCTATTAATCAATTTTATTATTAAAACTCTACTGATTCCAGCCTATTAACCCCATCTGGCCCATGGATTAGCCACCGCCCAACCACTGGAATTGGTAGAACCAGACAAGTACTCACCCACCCATATTTAAATGCCTTTCTTAACTTTTGCTTTAGAATATAGATACGCACACACTCCTCTTTAAACTTTAACTTATAAAACAATCCATTGACAAATAATTATTGGTTACAGATATCATAACTCAAAATTTCCATCCAGTTCCTTGTTTCTCAAAAATAGGTATCACTCTCGACTCTCCCTCGAGACCAGCTGGTCAGCAACGAGATCCAATAACAGATTAAAATAATTTTTCGTCATCATACATATATATCTTTCACGACATACGCATGGGTATCCTAAGCACCCGAGCCCGTGCATCGCCTGGTGAGAACTCTCCAGGATCCTCCTTAGGTGTCTTGGCAATTCACTCAGGGACAGCTTCGTCGGCCCTCGCCCATCGTACCGGAAGCACATCATTTTTCACCATACCAAGGCTAGTTAAGACCTGGGCAGGTTTTTGCCGTGTGAGCCATCCTTTGAACACTCCCCTCCCCGCCAGCTGTTGCAACCGAACTTCTCTTAGAAAAACACATATACCAAATGCTCCCTCCAGCATTCTAGCGTAAGACAGTGCTTTAAGAAAACAGGGTTTCTATACAAGTTTTCAGTTCTGAGTTTCTTTTGAATACAGTGAGTATATCTTAAATCTATATCCCAAGACTTTCTGATCGCAGGTCTGAATTCCAAACAGAATTCCTCGAATTTTGTAACCTTGATCCTTAGATCAAAATCAAAGGGTCTCAACTTAGTTTCAGATTCGGTGGGTGATTTGAGTGAATTTTCCTGAACTGGTCACATCGTCTTTTCTTAAAACTGACGAAGGAGTTATGTCTTGATCATAGTCTGATTCAGGATTTGAGTCTGGAAAGGTTCTCCCTGAACTATCTTTCTCGAAGGGTAATATTTTAATTGCTACTTTATTGAATTTCATTCATTGAGTATTTGTTTAACTGAATTCAAAACTAATCACGAATTCCTATGAGGAATAAATTTATCATTTATCAAAAATTCCGACTTCGATAGTTTTTCTGAGTTTTCTGATTACCATCCTAGAGAATATGAAACGGTAGAATTTTCTCTCACACAGTATTTACTTATTCATTTACCAATATTCATGAGATTTAAACATAAGATTAAAGAGAACTTTTATTTTGATATAAAAATTTTGTATACATCTATTTATGCATAAAATCCAACTTCTATGAAAATAACACTTTTATATAAAAGAAAATTCTTTTATGCATCTATTTATGCATAAAAATTAATTTTGATGAAAGTAACACTTTTATAATAAAAAATTTCTTTTGTGCATCTATTTATGCATAAAAATCAATTTTGATGAAAGTGACACTTTTATAGTAAAAAAATTCTTTTATGCATCTATTTATGCATAAAAATCAATTTTCATGAAAGTAACACTTTTATAATAAAAAATTCTTTTATGCATCTATTTCTGCATAAAAATCAATTTTGATAAAAGTAACACTTTTATAATAAAAAATTTCTTTTATGCATCTATTTATGCATTAAAATCAATTTTGATGAAAGTAACACTTTTATAATTTAAAAAAATTCTTTTATGTATCTATTTATGCATAAAAATCAATTTTGATGAAAGTAACACTTTTAGAATAAAAAAATTCTCCAATATGCATCTTTCTATGCATAGAAATTAATTCTAATGAAAATAACACTTTGAGGGCAATGGGGCCTATTGATGATTGAAGATTTCAAAGGATACTGTTATGGATTATGAAAATCATTGAAATATTTTTGTGGTATATTTTTATGGATATTTTTTATTATGCCACATGGTCAATGACTTACCACCAGGTATTGGTTACATCATGTTAGGTTAGATAGTCATTGGATATAATCTTGTGCATGTGTTTTTGATAGCGGATCAGTGGCAGGGCTAGTTCAGGTGGCATGATGATGGTTACACATTTTTGGCGTGTATATTGGATGCACATTTTGGCATGTATATTGGATGCACATTTTGGCATCACTATGTTCATGGAGATATTATATTTTTGGCAACATTATATTTATGTGACATTTTATGTAGTGGCCATCATTATCTTGTACATAAAATTGCGGCACACATATTTATTATGCACATTTTGGTGGCCATCATTATCTTGTACATAAAATGGCGGCACACATATTTATTATGCACATTTGTTATGGGGACATATTTATTCAAATGGTTTGTTTACTCTTAATAGATGGCCCATATTAATTTATGCATAACACTTTGCTAAAGTCAAGACTCAAGGATGGTTCACATTACTTCATGCATAATACTTTCCTAAAGTTTAGGGGCAAGGCCCGAAGTGGAGTGTAAAGTCATTTTTAGCTCACAAAGTTTTAAAAAAAAAAGATATCTAAATACACTTGCTTGAAAGCATGAGCCATCAAGCAAGTGGGGGGGAGATTGTACCCAATGTGTGTGTCATGCATCTTCTCTTCTTTCATGTTCATGCAAGTTTATTTTTCAAGAAGCTATGGTGTTTTGAGAGAGATAGAGCGAGCTTTGTCCATTATTTTATTGAATTTGTGCATGAGGACCATAACCCTCCTACAACAACAGTGATATCAGAGCCAAACCTACATCCAACAGTGTTGCAATGAGCAATCCTCGGGAAGCGTCCAATCTACTAGGTAAAAAAGTCCTTGGGAAGCATGCCAATTGCTGCACAAAGAAGCATCCCAAAGGTATGCTATGCGAACGCGGTGGGCGCTAGCACCAAAAACGGGCACACCACCTGACAACCTACAGGTATATCCTAGCACAGGCCCACAAAAAGCCCAAGGCCCTGTAGAGGATTAAGGTTAGTAGGAGTGAATAAATCCCACAAGCTCTCTCTCTTCTCTTTCACCTCTTGGATACATGTAAATGAAACCAACACACTATATATACTTCTCTTCCCACTCCCCATGTTTTGGCTTATGGGATTTGTCTTTTCTCTTCTCCCCTCTCCTCATTCACCCTCCCACTTTTTCATAAACCCACCTCCCCCTAAAATTTCTCCCCAAATTATACTATTTTGCTTCTAAAATCCACATCGCACCTCCAGATTCACCTCTATAAATTCCCCTCTCTTTACCTTATTAATCCCATTGTTTTGAGCTACTACACCCCTATTTTATTCTTCTTCAAGTGAGGATTTACATATGGACAATGCTCATGGCTTCACCAATTCTCCACTTCTCGAGCCCACACTCGCTCAAAGACTTTCTTTGATCCAAGCTCAATTCCAAGAAGAGCAACAATGCCGCATGCACACAGAATCCTTATTAGAGCATGAGAAGTGTGTGTGGGCTAATGATTCTCTAGAAGATGATCATCTCACCAAGATTCTTAAAGCAATTTTTGAAGCCCAAAGCAACACAAGGAATCAAAGATAAGTTGTCACTCTTTCACTTAATTTGATGGTAGAAAGGATGGCCGCATTGTTCTTTCATGGTTAAGTCAATTTGATGATTACTTTGTTGATAAAAGCTTCTCCAAAAGAGACAAAATTAAATTTGCCACTAATCACATGGTTGATAAAGCATCTCTCTATGGTGGAATGTACTCCACAATGCTGCTAACAAGCCAACCACTTGGCTTGCATTCCAAGACAAAGTCAAAGAGTCTTTCCTTCCACCTCAGTTTCATTTGCAGGCATGCCATGCATGGAGCAAATTCTCTTGGAATGATCGTGACAATGTGTCACAATACATTGAGCATTTTTGGCAAACATTATTATATCTTCGCATGCTAGAGGATGTGCATGATGACACTTTGCAACAAAAGTATGAGGAGGGTCTTGAAGAAGGCTTGCAAGCACAGGTGAATATGTTCTAACCTTCTTCTCTCTATGAGGCTATTTCTCTTGCTCATGATGCAGAGAAGAAGCTTTACTCCATTGGCAAGTTTGTTAGGCTGATGCAAGGGCCTAGTCCAACAAATCAACAATCATCTTCTGTGGGTAACATCCATTTCGATGATTTGTTCAACCTAATCGCACTAGCAATGTTCAACACTCACGTGCACCCACATTTCTCCCTAAAAATGTATTTAATGGGGCAACTTCAAAGCCAAAATTTGTAAATTCACACCCCATGCCTAGTCATAATAGTGCTTATAATGTCTCATCAAAATCACCTAGGCCTACTCCTACTTGTCATCATTGCCTAAAGCTAGGCCATATTGTGGCAAATTGCTTCACCAAGTTACCACCTCCAAAGAAACCAGCCATGGTCCACTATATCTAAGAAGAAGCTCGTGAGATCGATGATGACATCATTCTAAAATGGATGGAGGACACTCTTCACATGATGAGGTTAATCAAGAATCAAGCAACCCTTGAGGTACTCCTCAAACTCTCCATCCATTATTACGCATGCTAGGTTCTATCGATGGTCTTCAAGTTTGTGTTTTGCATGATGATGGGAGTTCACATGATTTTATTTCAGAAAATATTGTAAAGAAGTTACAATAACACACATCTCCCTATACATATAAAGTAAAATCTACATTCCAAGGAACTTGTTACAAAGGCACTCTGAAGTTAAAAATCTTGAAATTAAAATTGGGCCATATAAAGAACACAGTGATTTCTTGATTGCACCTTTGGACATCGTTTTAGGAATGCCATTCCGTCATCAACATAATCCTAACATTGATTACAACAGTCATACTATGCAATTCACACATAATGGCACATTGATATATCTTTCTAGTGACTCTTCACTTAACACTATCTTGATTCTTTTCATGATTGTTTTGTTAATGACTATCCCCCTTCTCGCCCTAAGGACCATAAAATAGAGCTCTTGCCCGGAAGTCAACCACCACATCGTGCACCTTATAGATAAAACCCTTTGCAACAACAAGAAATTCAATGCCAAATTAAAGAATTACTAGATAAAGGATTGATACGAGCTAGTCGTACACCATTTGGAGCACCAATCTTGTTAGTTCAAAATAAGAATCAGAATTATTGCATGTGTGTTGATTACCATGCATTAAATAAAGTGACTGTCAAAAATCATGCATGTGTGTTGATTACCATGCATTAAATAAAGTGACTGTCAAAAATCATTATCCTATTCCTAGAGTAGATGATTTGCTTGACAAATTGAAAGGTGCTTGTGTTTTTGGCAAGACAGATTTAAAATTAGGTTATCATCAAGTGCGTATGGACCCCACTGATATTTATAAAACTGTATTTCACACTCAATTTGGTCACTATGAATTTCTAGTAATGCCCTTTGGCCTTACAAATGCACTGGTCACATTTGTTTACATGATGCATAGAATCTTTTTGAACCATCAAGATTTTGTGATTGTCTTTTTTTATGACATTCTTATTTTTAGTCTCTCCGAAAAAGAACACAGATTTGTTTTTAAACTTCTTAAAGAGAACCATTTGTATGCAAATCCTGACAAAAGCTCTTTCTTTCAAAGTGAAATTGAATATTTTGGGCACATTGTTTCTGCTGATGGCATTCATGTTGACCCTAAAAAAATAGCAGCCACCATTAGGGATTGGCTAACTCCCAAGACTATACATGATGTGAGATCTTTTCTCGGACTTTCAAGCTTTATAAAAAATTTGTGCGAAATTTTTCTCTCATTGCCTTACCATTGACATTACTGTTGAAAAAGAAAAACGTTTTTCATTGGGGTGACAATTAATAAAAGTCCGTTAACTGTCTCAAATATCTCTTAACTCACACCCCAGTCCTACAATTACTTAACTTTACTAGACCATTTTTCTTAGTTGTCATTGACGCTAGTGGATTTGGTATAGGAGCCGTTTTGATGCAAGATGACCATCCCTTAGCATTCCAAAGTCGTAAACTAAAACCCTCTGAACTATAGCACCTATGATAAGGAACTTTTGGCCATGTGGAAACACTACCTCATAGGTTCATAATTCTTGATTAAGACTAACCCCAACAAAGCATTAGACACCTACTTAGTGAGCCCTTGATCTCCGATCGTCATATTAAATGATTTTCCTTCATTCAAAGTTTTCACTCCATGATCCAATATCAACCGAGTCATGCTAATGTTGTTGTAGATGCTTTGAGCTGTAGACCATCAATTAATAACATTTTTGTTGTTCATATTGAATCTTTTGATGCTATGCGTGTGATAGTTATGCCAATGATGTTGAATTTTCAAATGATTGGAATGCACTTGTTCATAATAACTATTTGCCTCTCAATAGTTATTCATATGCTGACGGTTTTCTATTATTTGAGAAAAGATTATGCATTACTGCACCATTTAGGCATCTTATTTTGCAAGAAATGCATGACCCACCTTATGTTGGGTATCGTGGCCTATACCATTGACAAACCTTCTAATTGCATTTGCACATTTTGTAATTTTCTTATAACAATACCACCCACTCTGCCATAGGAAAGGCCCCTTTTGAAGTGGTCTATGGTAAAAACTTACCTACTCCGAATTCCAGAATCGGAACACAAGTTCCAGCCCGCAGACCATTTTGCCCGTGACCATACCTAGATTTTGGTTGAAGAGACTCAATCTATTCAAAAAGCTCAAGAAAGATATACAAAAAAAGTAAACAAGAAGTGAAGACCTATGGAATCTCAAGACAATGACATCATTTGGTTAAGAGTCGAAAAACATAGACTTAAGAGCATTGAAAAGCACCCCAAGCTTAAACTCGCTCCACGTTTTTATGGGCCTTTCAATATTCTCAAAAAAATTAATGATAATACTTTTAGATTGGATATCCTAATTCACTAGCGTATACACAATTCCTTCCATATCAGTTTGTTACACCCATTTAAGGGAACTCTTCCACTTTATCTTGTTCTAGATGACCCACCTCTTTTACAAGAAGACTAAAAAATTTTAGTCCCATAATCTATCCTTGACCATGAGACCACCACTCGTACACGTACTATTTATCATCGATACTTGATTAAATACAAGAATCACTTTATTGAGGAAGCACAGTGGATACTTGAATCATCGTTTGTTTGCCTACCGTGCATTCACACTTACCTTGATTCTAGCTATGTACATAGACTCACCAATTGCGCCAGTGTACATATATCCATTCGTGTGTACAAACTTGTCAATTAAGGCAGTACACTATGTGCAGACTTGCTGATTGAGGCAGCACACTCTTTATATGCAGACTCGCCGATTGAGGCAACATGATTTCGTGTAGACTCCCAACTGAGGCAACATGAATAGATGAAGAAGACTCATCGATTGAGGCATCTTCCTAGCTTTATGACCAACTGAGGTCAATTGCTTTCCAACCCCGCGACATGTTATGGATTATGAAAATTATTATAATATTTTTATGGTATATTTTAATGGATATTTTTGATTATTTGCCACATGGTCAGTGACTTACCGTCACGTTGTATAGGTCATACCATGTTAGGTAGATAGTCACTGGATATAATCTTGTGCATGTGATTTTGATAGCAGATCAGTGGCAGGGCTAGTGCGGGCAGAATGATGATGGTTACACATTTTTGGCATGCATATTGGATGCACATTTTGGCATCACTATGTTCATGGAGATATTATATTTTTGGCGACATTTTATGTAGTGGCTTGGTGGTCGTCATTATCTTGTACATAAAATGGCAGCACACATATTTATTATGTACATTTGTTATAGGGACATATTTATTCAAATGGTTTGTTTACTCTTAGTAGATGGCCCATATTAATTTTTTTTCCCACAAAAAGATCCTTCCATTAGTTATCAACAGAACTGCCTAGTGGGCTACAAACTCATGATCAGGTGGGATCATAGTATAGACAAAGGGAGGCTCTCCCACTCACACACCCAGACTCTCTGAAGCTATCTCAAGAATGAGGTGGTGGGGGGAATAGATGGCCCATATTAATTTATGAATGACACTTTGCTAAAGTCAAGACCCAAGGATGATTCACATTACTTCATGCATAATACTTTCCTAAAGTTTAGGGGCAAGGCCCAAAGTGGAGTGTAAAAGTAATTTTTGTCTTACAAAGTAATTTTAAAAAAGATATCTAAATACACTTGCTTGAAAGTGTGAGCCATCAAGCAAGTGGGGGGAGATTCTACCCAATGTGTGTGTCATGCATCTTCTCTTCTTTCATGTTCATGCAAGTTTATTTTTCAAGAAGCTATGGTGTTTTGAGAGAGATAGAGTGAGCTTTGTCAATTGTTTTAATGAATTTATGCATGAGGACCACAAACCTCCTGCAACAACAGATACATGCATGCAGGAAATGGAGCCCATTTATGGACCTATTAACACATGAATTGGTCAAAGAGTTTGCATTAAGTGATGCCAAATGATGTATGCAATGTGGTCAAGTGCAAGTGATTGATTGGATATTGGATTGGATGCAAAGGAGACCATGTTAAAATTTTTCCAAAATTGTATGTACATAAGGTATTAAATGGTGATTAGGATTTATTCTTATAATGCAAGAAAGGATGACCTAATGCAATTGGAATCTACTTGGAGTCACTTTGATAATTTTCATAGAAATTAAAAACTCTAATTCAGTCTGTGCACATTTGGATTGAGGTTTGGTCATTTAGATACTCTTAAATTACTCCCTTAGATCTTCATATCAAGCCATTAACCATTTAAATTGGGCACTGTTTAGCTTTCCAAATTGCCAAACTTTACCGGAAGGCAAACTTTGGCCCAGTCAAAAACAACAAGTTGTTTGAGGCATTTGACATCATGGTATGATTATATAACCTTAGGGCTCTCCAACAAGCTAAAGTATACCCAATCTTGATGTCATTTGGATGGTCAAATATTTAGGGTTGACTTTGACCAAAAAAGTCAAAACAAAGAATGGTTGCACATTGACCAAAAAGTCAAAACAGAGAATGGATACACATTGACAAAAGTTAAATCCCTTATAACATTGTTTAGTACACTTCTAGAGGATTCTTAAGAGTCAAGAAACTTCTAATTATGATAAGTTTTGAGGATTTTAGGGGTAAATTTTCATTTTCAGCCATATCCCTATTAACCCTAAAATAAAGAATACTAGGGCACATCCAATTTCCAATCCATAGATGGATAGAGCATCTTAAGAGATTTCTAACAAATCTTAGATCACCTCAATTTGACATCTCTACTCTATTTTATCATCAACTTTTGGAAAAACTCTAATTTCATAGTTGGCAAGCCAAAAGGGAGACCGAGGACGTTGTCATTGACCATTGAGGAAATGGATGGAGGGGATATGCATGATCATGACACTATGGAAAATATGGAGGACACTATGGGTCAAGCCTCAAGGGAGGTTGAAGAGGATCTGAATGTGGGGAGTTCTCATAAGTCAAATCCTTAAGCCTCACAACTCACATCGAATGAAACCCTTCTTCAACTATATTGGTGGATCAACTTGACTTCAAACCTCTCATGGAGAAGTTGGATTCTATCAACTACACTTTGAACTCCAAGTTTGACACCATGGTCACAAAGATGGGAGTTATGGAGGAAAGGTTGACCCAACCCATGAGTCAGGCTCACGTTAGTAATCATGAAGGGAGGAACGGTTGGCATCAAGTTGGCATTGGCAAGCAAACCTTCCAAGAAACAAGCTAGGCAAGAGGCTTCCTTGAATGCTACCCGTGATTTTAATATTAAGGCTTCCTTAACCGGTGGACTCATGATGGATGCTAGAAGACCACTCTTGAAGGATATGGGACATGCCAAGAGGGTGTTTACCCAACAAAAGGAAAATCAATCTATGATGGTGGAAGAGGAGATGTACTGGGATGAAGAAGAGGTCATGCATGACAAACAAATTGGGATTATATTTCCTTCCTAAAGAGGCAACATGATGCAAAAGCAAGATTTAGGTTTGCCATGATGTATGGACTTATGCATACAAGGTTGTTGAAACCAATGAAAGTGCAAGCTTTTCTTGAGTATACGGTGACTACTCAAGTGGATAGTTTATGGTTTGAAAGAGGAGAGCCATTATTTTCATTTTATGGTTAAAGAGTCACTTACATGGGACTCAATAATTGGATTCATAAATGGGATGCCTATTTTCATGCCTTTCCTTGTGGGTGAGCTTGACAAAGTGAAGAAAGTGACTTCTCATTTCAAGGGAAGAGCTTGATCTTGGTGGATGAAGAAAATGCACAAATATAATTGGGATTGGTCGAATTTGGCATATGATGTTGTGCAACACTTTGTGACCACCCAACAACAAAAGTGCTTTAGAGATCGATGCATGGTATTCTTACATGAGGACTCTCTATCTAGCTATATGGAGAGATATTGGTACCTTAGTGTTACTCATGCATTGTTTAGTGTGGATAGCCATGCCTTGGATTCACCTATGGAAGTGTTGGTCACACATTGATAGGTGGTCCATGAACTACATTTGTGAATCTAACTTATGATGCTTTTCCAAGTTCAGATTGAAAGGTTTATGATTGTGACCTTTATGAGACCACTTCATGTGTGGATGCTTTATCATAGTCCAGTATTGACGAGGGTCGTGTCTATGCCAAATTTTAGGATCACACTTGGGACACTAGGGAGGATTACACATGTGGTGATGATGATGCACGCGAGGATTTAGTCTATATTGATCATAGCTATGTGCATTACATTGATGCTTTACACACACCTATTGGCGATGCTTTATACTTTAGTGATGTTTATGGTGATTCTCCTAATGCAAGGGATCTTAGCAGGTTCTATGCTCATTACATAGAGGATGACATCAAGGGAGTGACACCTATGGAGAGTCTATGGGATGATCGTGATCACACCTATGCTCATACGGATATTACCTATGAGGTGTGTATCTTTGAACCTTGTGGATGCCAACACAAGGTGATGGTTTATGCAGTTGGGGCATTCACTTTTGGATGTGCTTTGTGCCATTTGGAATGTAATTTTGATGGGGAGCACATGACTATCTTTGTCATAGATGATGGTCCTTTACATTTTCCATTTGATTCTGGAGGATACATACTTAGCCTTGCCACCGATAATGATTTTCGACATTGGCCATTTGATCCAGGTGTGGGAGATTGCTTAGCTTTATCATCGGATGGGAGGCCCTCATCCTTTCCATTTTACCCTTGGGGTCATGCTATTCATGTTATGGTATTTGGGTCTTCCATGATAGTGGCTTATGCCATGATTTTTTGGCTTTCATACATAGCCTTTTGTATATGCTTGATTTTTGCAAGAGCACCCTTTTATTTCAACAATGAAATCATTATAGGAGGGGATGGTTTGTAATGAACCAATAAATTTAGATTAGGGCTAGGACCATGGTCATGGGCTCACGTATAAAAGGGGGCTCATGGACCACTATTGTATCTTTTGGACATCCTATGATATTTGTTCATCTTGACTCTTGGAGCCTCTTGGCTTTCATACCTTGGCTTGTGGTGGAAGCCTATTTCCATCCTTTGGTGAAAGGCTAAATCACTTAGGTCTTATGGTTATTTTTGTGAGATTATCTTTGTAATCTTGTATTAATCCATGGTGATTGTCCCAAATCTCAAATTTATGATCACTCCATTTCATATCTCCTCAATCATGAAGGCAACAATCTCCCTAAGGCTTAACACAATATCCTATCTTCTCAATTATGAAGGCAATGATTCTATCATACCCATTGGCAACTCCTTGAGACTCAATTATGAAGGCAATGATTCTATCATAATTCACTAAATCCTAATCTCACTTCTACTAGGAGCACACATGCATCCAACCGAGTTGGGTCAAGGTGTAACTATCTTTGTGTGACACCTCTCAGATGACATAAACACATAACAACATTAATCTGTGTGGTACCTTCACAGGCTTCCACGAAAACATATTCTAAATGAATACAATGTCCAACAAATATAAAGACATGATTCAGGAAAATAATGCATCACACATGCAAATCAAGACTGTGTAAACCATCACAAGTCCAGCAAGATGTCTCCGCTCTTTGATCAGAACTTCAAATGAAAAATCCCCAAGCCACATAAGTCTAACGAGGTCTTCTCAATTTCATGAGTTGATTTAGATTTCTAGCGTAATGTCTCTAAGGGTATTTTTCAATTAAATATTCCTAAGGGTATAACCCCATTTATTTTAAGTCTTTTTAGGGTTCTCATAAGGATCTTTTTCTCTAGTGAGACCACTCTTTAACACTTTTGCTCAATATCAAGGGCTAAACCTTAATTTGAGGTATACATACATATCCTATGATTTTTTTCCTTGATTTCTAGAGAGAGAAATTATACATTATTCTAGTTTCTAAGATAAAGATTTGCGCAAATCCTCTAAGTTCATCTTTTTATCCTAAATCCTAGGATAGAGTTACATGTCTTAAAATTCACTATGGAAATATACATAATTTTTTATTTAGAAAGAAAGTTTATTAACTTTCTCTCCCTAAAACTATACTCTTAGTTTCTCTATTCTTTGAATTTTATCCTAATCCTTAAATTCATTGAATTTATCCTTTCCAAGGTTCTCTAAACTTTGCTTCTAAAATTTAACCCTACTCTTACATGAGGTACTCTCAATCTCTTAATTGAAGGGTTTGTTGAAACTTTATCTCTCTAAAAAGATTCTTTTCTTTAGAGATATTGACTTAACCTAATCCTACTTGAGTTTTAATTTTCTAGAATTAAATTTAAGAAGTTAATCTATCCTTGGTGTAAATCATGCTACTTTAGAAGGTCAGCTCTCTTTTTCTCTCTAGAATCTCTTCTTCTCCCTCTAAAATTCTCATTGTGGAATCTTTCTCTCTCTAGATTTCTTTGCATCAATTTCTCAGAAGAATTCTAAACATACAACCAGACAATTTCTAATTAATCCAAGGTATTTTTTCTACATCATAAAACTATTCTCTCTCTCTACAACCCTATTTTCACTTTCTCTCTCTATAATTAATCCTAACCTTGTCATTTCATCCCTCTACTCATAATTTAATTTAAGTACTAATTGAGACTTGGATTTATATCTGTTTAATGCATATATACTAATTTTCTCTCTCTAGAAACAAAATTGGCCTAAAGCTTCTCTCATAATTTGATAAATAAATAAATAAATAATCCTAAGGTTTGGAGTAAACTATTCACGTTTATTTTTCTAAGGTCCAAGATAAAAGGGTTTTCTTAATTTTCTAAGGTGTGGGCATTAATTTAATGCAAAAATGGATAAAGGCTAGATTGTAGTGGTCTTTGGACTAGGAAATTGTGCAAAAATTATTCAAATACATTCATAATTTAATTTAGATCAAAATAGGAAAATTTTAAATGTAAAATAATAAGAGGATTGTAATTTATGAATATTAAAGTATTGTACCTTGGGTAAAAGAGTTTGGGGTGCTATGCAGTGACCACTGGGTAAAATAAAATCCCTCCTTCCTTCTCAATAACTCCATGAATTTTTCTCAACAACTCCCAAGGTTGTACAATTCCAATTTTCCACTTCTTACACTAAAATTGACTACCCTAGAACTTGGTAATATGACCTAGGGATATTCTAGCAAGTATTGCATGGAATTTTGAGCAAAGTACACTCTCCAATTACTACAAAAAATTCATGGATTTCTCCTTGAGGGGGAATGAAGAGGGGGGCTATTTACACATGAAAAGGATGATTGAGAACCTCTAAATGTGCATGGTCTACATGAGTGGCATCCTTTTCACGCATTTTATGCAAACCATAGATTTTTAGGACTAAAGTTCACTTTTGAATTTCACGCATGCACTTTATCCTTTTTGAAGTAATATAGACTTCACCACTCTTATTTTACATAAATCACATACCCACATACTATAGTAATAAAATACCATGGATAATTTTACTACCACCCACCAACTTTTAGGTAAACCATAGTTTTCTAAACCTTAAGGATTTTAATCCTTTACCTTATAAATTAAAATTGCATCAACACATAATAGAGCATATTAATTTATTATTCTATGGGAATATTTATAATTTTGATCTTAATATATATTCTTAATTAAATATTGACATTAAACTAATTAATTTTTATTTTCTTTTCAAAATTAAATTTACCATTTTTCCCTTTGACCTAAATAAAATATAAGTATGCACACACATGTGCAGACATGGGTTTTCTCATTATTTTAAGTATATGAACCCGATTAATTTAACTAAAAAAAGACTTTGTTCTAGTTTAAGCATATGAACCAGATAATTTAACTGAAAAAAGACTTTCTCTAGTTTATTTATATAACATTCGCTCAACATACCCCTCTAGGGATAGTGTCTCTCAACGTAGTTGTGCCTCTCATGGCCACTTATGCACTTAATCAAGTAAGCTTTGAAGAGCCTACTCATTGACAAGAGTACGAGGTTGACATTGAACCCACAGACACTTCTTTGAGGACCCCACATAACTTTACCTTGACTATTAATGGGAGGGGAGGAGTCAAGGCCAGTTTACTAGGTTGCCACTATAGGAAGGGGCCGAGACATAAATGCTATAGGAAAAAGGATGCCTCTTCAGTGTTACCCCACTGCGAAGGTCCCGTACAGTATCAAATTCAATCTACCTTTAACATCAGAATGCATTAGACAAGATACCCTTGATTTATCAATTGAGGACCCCTTGAACCCACTCACAACTTTTTTAGATGCAAGTATAGAAGAAGGATTTGGTAGACTTGTTTCATTTAGAATGATTGAATTTGAAGTGATTATAAAAATTGGTCAAATCTTGAAAGTTTCCACAGCCTTTCACTATCTTTCTATATATAAAATGTGACCATAAATTTAATATCCTTTGTGGAATAAATTTTATCAAAATGTATGCTATGAGTAAATGTGGAAAAAGGTGACCAAGTGGTGGTGGGGTGAGTCCCTAGCAGCTTTATATCGAGGAGTTAACCCTCATTAGGGTTGGTAAAAGCAAGAAGGGAGAAAATAGGGGGAAACTTGCGTCGCTGGATTGGATTTAAGGCAACATTGGCAAGGCCTTACACATCTACAATATTTTATACACTCAATTTAATTTGTTACTAGTAAGAGGGATCTTACATTCTCCCCCACTTATCTTGAAACTGACTTGACTCCCCCACTCCCATCCGCTACATTAATAGTTGGGATTAAGCCCTATGGGGTCCTCAAAGAGGTGGGGCACCAATGCTAATGTGAGGACCATTAAGGGTGAACACCAACGAAGGAGAGGAAACATCCATCTCATATTCTTGGTAATCAATAGGCTCCTTGAAGCTTACTTGACTAAGAGGTGTCACCCTTGGTGGAGGTGGTTGCGGTCCCAAGATTGGTGGAGGTAATGGCACATTAGTTGCATGGTGCATGCCCTTTGATAGGAGTTTTTGCATGGGATGTTCAACCATTGCTTGATTTGTTTAAAGGATTGAGAGCTATCATTGTGGTGCCGGCAATGCTACCTATAATCTCATTGTATTGGCAATAGCCTGTAGGCGTGTTCGGCAATCTCAGGCTTTGTGACCATAGCACCCACAAAAGCTACAGCTACCATTGTATAACGAGCTCTTAAAATTGAAAATTCGATAGTGGTATGTCTCTAAACAGCAAATTGGACACCAATGTAGCTCTCTTCTTGGGTACATGTGGGCATTGTTTGAAGCTTTGGTTGCTTTCATTTCCTCTTGGAGGGCTTTTGAGAAGTCAGTCCAAGTCATTTTCACTAAAGTATTATCTTTAGCACACAGGTTTTCCAATGGTGATGCTATGTGACTGGCTGACGTGTAACAGACTTAGAATCTGAAGCTCTTACTCCCTTTATCATTAAGTTATCCTCAAGCTAGATGGCATTAGCCGTGACATCCTCCTAGGTGGTGATACTTCTAATGAACAAGCCATTATGGATATGTTCATGTTTAAGCCCGTGGATAAATTGATCAAGCAGTTGATTGTTGGGAAAGTGCTCATGTAGAGCACAAACGAGAGTTCAAATGTTTAAGATGACTAATAAATCTCTCACTGACTCGTCTTCTTCTCTCTTAGCTTTGTGCTACCATGAAGCCACACTCTACAAAGCTCCCTCATGCACAAACTGCTTTAGAAATAACCTTCGAAGCGTAGTAAAGACTAGATGTTCTTCAACTCTCATAGTCTAATACTAATCACCAGCCTTGCTATCTAGTGTAAGGATAAATGTGTTGGTCTTTACAAACTCATTCCTCTCACCTAAGGCCTCACAAACTTGATGGAAGATCTCGAGGTGTCTTCTAGGATTGCTCCTATACTTTTAGCCATAGCTCTCCCCAATACTTGCGCAAAGGCTACTAGATCACATGGAAGGGTTATTGATGGAGGTACAGGAACAATAGGGGAAACATGTGGTATGAAGGGTGCTACCTACTATGGGCATAATGGCATGAATCCCGGAGGAGTAACACGAGTCTCATAGGAGGGAGGTCATACAGGAATTACCATAGGTACCGATGGCATATGAGCCAAGGGAACCACTGGTTTAGTCATTGTGAGGATGTCCCCCTTGCTCTAGGGTGCATTGGCAAAGTAGAGGAAGATGCAAGGAATCAAGGATCTTGGGTGAAGGTTTCTCTTTCTGTGTCCCTAACTGATGAGGTGGATGTGTTAACTAGATCTGGAGCCATTGTATAGGGACCACTATAACTGTGATTGCCATAGTTGTAACCGAGGGCATGAAACTAATGTATAATCTTGCATGGTTGGTCAAAGAAGGTGATGTCTTTATGAGTGGCGTAGAACCCATTACCATAGAATCTGGAATTGTGTTAAGAATATCTTGGGTTGGTACCTCTCTAATATGGTCTCGGAATGTGAAGTCTGTGCTTGTAGATTCTTGGAGTCATGTGTAACCTAGAGGAACAATAGTAGCAGTCGGGGCTTGGTCCTCATGTAGCCAGGTGACACTACAAAAGTAGGATCCACTAGGCTCACAGGAGGTGTTACCATTTTGCTCATTGTGCTCATTCTTGCTTTGGATGTCCCATCTTGCGCCATAGGTATTTGGATACTTTCATGTTCAATGATCCTATGTATGCAATCACTAATGCCCTCCAATCATTCTTCCTTTGTTGTGACCCCATCATATATTGACTGGACAATCTCTTCCTAACTAACACCATGAGCTTGGGCTACGGCGGCGAAATCCACAAGAGTCTCTATTGATGTGTCATATGTGTCATTTGTGAGAAGACGTTGATTCTAGATTTGTATGCCTAGTTCTTTCCCCGAGGAGGTAGACGCAATGTTCTTGCTTGTGTCGAGACTGTCAGCAGGTAGTACTTGTGTAGTCCTGGCTTGGGACTCATTTTTTGGGCATATTGAACTGTTTGGGCTACTAATCTTTGATGTGGCACTTGTAAAGTCTCTTCTTTTTTTGCTCTAGTATCCTGGATTAGTACCTCTACTATATGCACTTCTTCTAATATTTTACCATCAAGCATAAGCACTTGTGCAGGGGGGTAGTTTGATAGTCTAGTTGCACTAGGTGCAACAGGAGCTGTATGGACAGGGATATTAACGTTGAACTCTCCTTGCTTATAACGATGAGAGTACAACATGTGTCTCTCTCGAGTTTATCTTAACTCCTTTATCATGGCGTCTGTATGTAGTAAGATTCAATTCAGAGGAGGCTGAATCTTTGAGGTAGCTAGCTATGTGGTGGTAGTTGGCTTGATTGGTTGGTATGTGCCTAGCTTCATAGATATGCTATCGTCTAAATAGACCTTTAATACTACATGCTCAAATCATAGGTGCATGTGAATATGGAGTGTTGGAAGGTCCTACAGACACCACGGACAAGTTTGAGAATTTTTTAAAACTTTTTATTTTTTTAAAAAGTTTTAATTTTTTTTAGAAAAACATTTTGAACTGTTAAGGGTTTTTCCAAAACATGTTTCTTAACCTGTTTAGCACAAAAAAATAGTGTACTTTTTTTGGGTCAGTTAAGCGCTACAGGCACTGGCTCCTATATTTAAGCTCCTTAACTATGTAAAAGTGTAAATTTTTCGGGTGTTACATAAGTTGCATCAATATGATCGCAACAGTCAAAAACATATATTAGGCAAACTTGTGCGTACACCTTTTTGAAAACTTTCTATATATATTTTTGCCCATGGACACCTTTTCTTTCCCTTTTTCTAAATTTTTTTGGGGTTTTTTACCTTCACGATTTTAATTTTTGGTTTACCAAAAAAGAATTTTAATTTTTGGTTTACCAAAAGAGTGTTTTCTTAGAATCTTTGACTTGAGGCTTACCTAAAAGCCTGTCCTGTGTATATTGAATGCAGCCAACCCATCCCGAATTAACCAAATTAGTTATTTCTAGGATTTGGATTTTTGTGACTAGCGGCCCAAAAGACTGCACGCATTAAATGTAGATAGTCAACGATGTCTCAAATTAAAGAGAGGATTAAGCCTAATTAACTCATATTAATTACACTAATGCAAAAATATAGAAAACACATAAATTTTTATGTGTTGCAAATCCTCTCTTAATCTCTGTTTTTATCCCGATTTCTCCATGTAAGGAGTCAAAATTGGGATAAATACTATGCTAAGAAACCAATTTTATGGTCTATTTAACACGATTCTTTCATGTTCAATTGACTGTTTTTTTCTTTTCAAAATTGAAAAATGTAAAACAACAAGAAATGCAAAAAAAAACTTGTAAATGATAAGTTGGAGTAGAGTTAACCTAAATGCACAAATTACAGAACTCACTGAAAATGCAAAAATTATAAAACTAAAAAAATATGTAAAAATTAAAAAACATGCAGAAATTACAAAACATGTAGAAATTGCAGAAATCAAAATATTAAATTCTTAAGATTTCAACAATAGTGCAACAAAATGGATAGATTTTCAGAATTTCATTTCTACTATTCTTGAAAAACGTAGACAACATAAATCAACCATACGCACATACATTCAAAATAGACTATGGGGTTGTTGCAAGATTAGGGTGTCCAGTTTTGTCCAGTTTATGCTGGACTGGGACAATACGTGGAGAGAAAATTTTGGGAGGTAAGGTACTTCAAATGAGATCAAGAACCTAATAGAAAATACACATGCATTGAAATTAACCCAATATAATTGAAATTAATACCAAATAGTCTAATTAATCAAAAATATGATCAAATGATTAAAAAATAATATTTTCATACTTAGAGTGATGCAAATTTTTTTTCCATAGATGCACCATTACATGTACACTAGTCCCTATAGGTTTTAGATGATTTACATCATAAATGTAATTTTACTAATTAGATTATTAATATTTACAGGCCTTCTGATAGCCTGGAAGAAATTTGAAAAAGAGATCATTAAAAATCCAACCATTGGATTTGCAATTTTGGCTAACCACCACATTCTACTAATGTCTTACTATCTACCACTCTTTTGATCTATAAGATTGAGCATTTTAAGTGGTAGCTATCATCACGGGTACAAAAAGTGGTGTATATTATAACACTTTAAAGACCTTGAAATATTTAAAGAAAATAGGCAAATAGCTTAAAATTTTATCAAAAAATCAAGTTAAGCTCTATATTATGTGAAGATCTAAGGTATAAAGTGGGAATCACATATGAGTTTATATGTAAAAGATATTAGCATTTTATGGAATGAGTCCAAATTTGGGACAGGGTGTACACATTGACTTTATACCTAAGGAAATGAGGACTTTTGACTATCTAATACTTAATCAGATTATGCAACTATATTCCCAACTTTACATGTGATGTTCCAACAAAAGAACTTGAAAGAAAATTCCTTCGTTAGCTAGGAGAGATTAGCCACTAAAGGTAAACAAATGCCTTTTTTAAAACTATTTACAGGGTGCTTGAGTGGACAAAACTTGGCACCCTGATCCTGAAACCACCCTGTGGTTATTCCCTGATAGTGGTGCCACTTATGGAAAGCCCTTATACATAGAAAGAATATAGGAATAAACCAATGTCATGGGGCTTTGTCCAACCACACTCGGGAGCATAAAACAGCTGAATGGAGAAGCCATTATTCCATGACCTAGCCTATAAATGTAGGGGTAGGGTGTGTCACTTATCTCGTGAATACTTGTGCTTGGGATTCTCGTAGGAGATAATGTTACCACGCAACCGCACTCCAAAGCTTCACTCCGCCGCCGCTGCCACCATTGCCGCACTCCAAAGGAAGCTCGACTCTCCTCACAACTTACTCTCTTACACTCAGTCTCTCACATGTAAGGAGACAAGCACACATAAGAGCTCACATAAGCAAGCAATAGCATAAGATAGTAGATAGAGAAGAAGAGCACTCTATTAAATTGGCATAAAAGAATGAGTCATGAGAGTTACATTTTAGGTTTTTTTGTAGGTGACCTCTAGGGTTCACACTCTTGGGTAGCCAAAGTTAAAAGTCTAGTCCTAGGGTTCACACTCTTGGGTAGCCAAAGTTAAAAGTCTAGTCCTAGGGCTCGTTTGGCCACTCTAGCTAGTGTAAATACCTATTCTAAAGCTAGCACCCTCCACATGAAATCCCGTGGTGTGCCTTTAATATATAAGCAATGATCACACACGTAAAATATACAAAACATGATTTTCAAGTAAATTTCACACATTTTGACACACCCATGGCCAAAAGGTGGTGAAAATGATGTGGTAGCCGACATCGATGCCACAGAGGACTTCAACAAGGGTAGACACTTTTCTTGGACCTTTCTTACTAAATCTTCTTGATTAGTAATTCTTTTCATCAAATCTATTCATAAAACTTAGTTTCCTACTACATTTACCTAGTTTTGAAGAATCTTGACAGTTTTGGAGGATATTAAAGGTTGTGAAGATTTTGGTACAATTCTTTATCAAGAATTGGTGTAGATTGAAGATTCTATACAAATTTCAATACAATTTACACTCTATTGCGTATGTGAATAGATTATAGTGCAGAGTGTAATTCTGTTACAGAATATGTTGTGAAGAGTGGCATAGTTTATGGTTATGTAGCAGATCTATGTAAAGTTGATGTGCAGAGTAATGTTTACAAGTTTCTTGTGGACAAATTTATAAAGAAATGTAAAGATGGTATAAAATTAAATCTTGAAGCAACAGTGAGTGATTCTTGATTAAAACTTTCCTAATCTTAAGAGGTCATTTCTTTGCGAGAGTTATGTTTCTTTAAGAGAAAACTGATGAAACTGCAAGAAATCAAGAAATAGTATAAAGTTTGACAAGATAAACACAATTATGGTGTTCTTGTTTAATTTGATGCAAGTAAACAAGATTATTGAATCTTGTTAGGAGAAATGTAAGATTATTGCACACTTAGTGGTTTGAAATAATCATGATAATTTTTTGACCAAGAAAGAGTTTATAGCAATGATCTATGATAATCAATATGATCAATGATCGATTTGGATGAAGTTTGATCTCTTGTTAAGAAACACTGAACATAGACACATTTACAGAAAGTAAGATACAAATAATTTACAAGCTTTTAGCAACAAATTTCAGTGTGAATCTTACTAGAAATTGAACCCAATCCACTGGTGTAAGCTAGTGTGCTCCATACACCACAAGGTCTCCTAACCTACATACAAGGCCTCAAGAGTGGGAAGATCTCTTGCGAATTGATTTGTCCTTTTGAAGCATCACTGAGCTTTGCAGAAGCTCTTAGCAAAGCACACAAGATAAGTGTACAAAGTTCAAGTCTTGGTACTGAGATCAAGATTCATTGAAGACTTGTGCAAACTTACAACATTTGAAACAATTTCTTGACAAAGATGGGCAGTTAACAGTGACTAGTACTGATCTCTGGTCCAAATCCAAGCTGTGACAAACAAAAGAACTAGTTACAAGTAGATGTAACTGCTCACAAAGCATCTACACTACAAGACCTTTGCATGCACAACTAAGAAGCTTATGACTTTTGGCCTCTTTTGGATGAGAATGCATCTGTTGTATCTGATGACTTATCTTCAGCCATAACGAGAAGTGGTCTTTTTCCTTCATGGCCAACTCTAGCAAAGCAGCTCAATGCCTTTTAAGCTCAATTCGGGCAAACCCGACTGCCGCAGGTTATTGAAGTGTATCGTTTCTATTATAGAATCCAAGTTCTTAGGAGAATTTTGGAAGTCCCTTTTTTATGGCCTTAGGACCAAGCTTAAGTTTTTGACCCCTCCTGTTGGTCCCAACAGAATGCATGGGAGTTCTTTTTTTGTTGGTGGGAGAAGATCCAGAAGCCTCATTTAGCTTGGATTCTGAGAAAATAGCAACTACAATAGTAAAGTCGGGCATCCCTTTCAGTGCATTATTACCGGGGAAAACTCCGGCAGAGCAGGCTACAAGATCCTACAAGCCGCTTGTCTTACACAACATCCCCTCAAGGGAAATGACTTGAGTTAACATCAGTACTACAGAAAAAGGGCATCAATATGGAACAAAATAGATAAAACCCCCTCACTAATAGATGTAGATCCCAACTGTTAGGAGGGTCCAGGGAAAACTATGGCAGAGCAGGTAGAAGCTCACCATAGGATCTACCAACTCTGAAGGGCGCAATTGGGCACAATGAGATCGTCATCAAGCAATGCACAACAACAACGTATGAATGTCTAGCACCTTCCCTTGGAAGCTGCCTATCAGATATGTTTGATTTTTGCACGACCACCCCTTTGATTTTGAGGACGAAATCATTATAGGAGGGGATGGTTTGCAATAGAGCAAAAACTTTTAGATTAGGTCTACGACCATGGTCATGGGCTCAGGTATATAACGGGCTCATGGGTTATCATTTATATCCTTTTATAATCTTTTATGATCTTTGAACATTTTCTCTCTTGGACATTTGTATGTTCTTGGAGCCTTTGGCTACCATAGGCTTATGGAAGGATATTTCCATCCTCTTGGTGAGAGGTTAACTCACTTCGGCATCATGGCTCTTTATATGAGATTATCTCCTTAATCTTACATTAATCCATGGTGATTATCCCATATCTCAACTTTATGATCATTCCATTCCATCTAGCCTAGTAATGGTTATGTAGATCAAGCTACCCACTATGCGCCTGTACTTAGTGGGATCCTTCAAAAGCTCACCTCCATTTATGGAAAGCTTTGTGTTCTTCTCCAATGGCACTGAAATATGCTTACAACCTGTCATACCATACTTAGACAACATGTTAAAGCCATACTGGCTTTGTGACAACAAAACACCATGAGGTGATCTTACCACCTCTATGCCCAAGAAATATCATGCTCACTCAAATCCTTCATCTCAAACTTCTACTTCAAAAGTCTCCTGACATCATGTATGGTAGCATCACTATCCACATAAATGACTAAAAGCATGATTCCTCTATTTGTCTTTTTCACATAAAGTGAAAACTATACATTAGATATCTAAAATCCAATGGTGACAAGATACTCCCCGATCTTGTTTATCCATGCTCTAGTGGGTACCTGCTTCAAGCTATGTAATGGGACTTTGTGTACTTTTTGAATAAATTAATCAAACTCACATATATATATATATCAAGAAATAAACCATAAACTTGAATCAAATTGACAAGATTAAAGCATAGCATAGGAAAAAACACGAGATAGAGTAAACTTCACCCCATCAAAACACTATTGGGTGCAATCTCCCCCCTCATGTGTGTAGCTCCCACTTTTATAAAATGAGTATTTTGAGAATTGTATTCAATAGATAGCCCAAGGAATTAATAATAGTTGTGCGCACAAAATAGGGCTTGCTTTTCCACTCTTACAAAAATAGCTCAACACTAGAGTTTGTTCACACACTAAGTGTAAATAACTAAAACTCTTCTAACATAGGTGCTAGTATTATAGCAATGCCACACACAAGCGTGCATAAATAATTTGTATGATCATTTGGCACATGGACAATAAAATAATACAAAAAATAATAATCCGAGATGATATAGACAAGATCCTCCATGTGCGATATTACAAACTTAAATACATTAGTTGTTTCAATTAATTGTTGTATCAACAATTAATCCCAATATGAAACGTTGATAGGCACAAACACACTATACACTCGCCACTTGTTTCACTATGGTGCGAGTATCATTATACACATCATCTAGCATGCCGTGTATTACCACTTGTTACATTTCAATTAGCATGGCACATTAATTGCTTAAACCACTTGTTACACTTCGACCGTGTGTAGTTGTCTAGCATAGTCCACTTGTTTCACTTTGACCACACACAGTCATCAAGCATGGCACTACTTATCACACTTCAACAACATACACCCATCAAGCGTAGTGTTAAGCTATACAAATAACACTAGATAACTAGTATTTAATGCGGGGTCACCCCCACGATACCAATTCACTAGCATGGCACACTAGCGTCCTGGCGTCCCGTTTAGCTAAAGGGTGGACATTATGTAACAAGCTATACAAGGCTTTGTGTAGCCTCACATAAAATTTTGGTGTGCATCACTCTCATAACCTAGTGGATGCATCATGTATACTTCTTCTTGCAAATCACTATGCAAGAAAGCATTCTTTACATCCATCTGATGTAAAGACTAACCCTTCGCTATACTGTAGCCATAGCAATAATAACTCTTTGATGGTTTCCATTCTTGCAAGTGGGTTAAATGTCTCCTTATAGTAAATGCCATAGGTCTATGCATATCCCTTGGCAACAACAAATTTTGCCTTACACCTGCTCACTAGTCCATCTGATTATGCATGACCTTATACACCTACTTACATCCAATTGTCTTATTTTTCTTAGGTAAAGGCACTAACTCACATATTGCATTTGTATCTAATGCTGCCATCTTCTCATTTTTTATTTCCAAGTACCTACTCAAAACAAGTGGGCTCCAACTTCTATATTACTTTAACCATGTAAATATAATGATGGGATATATATCATATCTCAACCTATCAATAGGGTATCTATAATGAAATAGATTTGGTATGTACATGCAAATGGGGGATGGAGCCTAGGCACTTGGGCTTAGGGCCATTTATATGTGTACTTTTGGGGACCTTAGGCTATATTAGGCATAAGGCTCATGGTGGGCATTGTAACTTTTTATCATATTTTATTCTAAAAACATCTTGTCTTCTTAGAGCTCATGCCTAAGTTTTCATGGTGGCCTTCACCCATGTATAGACTTCCATGTAAACGATGTCTCGTGTCTCTCGACTCCATGTTAACTAGTCACCCTGATACCAATGAAAGAAGGGAGAAAACAGAAGACATGTTAACATGGAGTCAAGAGATGCGAGACGTCGTTTACATGGAAATCTAGACATGGTTGAAGGTCACCATGAAAGCTTGGGCATGAGCTCCAAGAGGACAAGATTCCTTTAGAGTAAAATATGATAAAAAAGGTACAATGCCCATAAGCCAATGCCTATAAGCCCTATGCCTAGTATAGACTTAGGCCCCCAAAAGTACACATGTAAATGACCCTAAGCCAAGTGCTTAGCCCCATCCTCCATATACACGTGCATACCAAATCTACTTCATTACAAACCGTCCCCTCCTATAATGATTTCTTCCTCCAAATCGAAGGGTGGTCGTACACAAAACAAATACAAAGGCTATATACAAAAGCCTAATACATGACCAAGTGTCACCATCACCAAGAACCAATATCAACTCCCACCAAGAGGATGGCTATCCAAGCTTGCCACCATGAGCCCATAAGTGGCCATCTCCAAGAAAGAAGCCAAGATGTCAAGGGAAACATAACAGTGCATCTAGACAATCTGGAACATAAATCTAACACCACATTGGTAAAAGGAACTCTATCATCCACAGTCATTGCCCTGAATCCTCCTATCTCGTAGGAATCCTGACGTTAACCCACACCATGCTGTGGTGTACCATGGCATGCCACACAATCATGTACCGTGCATCTCAAGTGACATAAGATGTATGTGAAAGTGAATGCCCCATTCCCATAGATCATAGAATCATATTGGCATCCACAAAATGTAAAGGCACATGCCTCATAGCTAGCATCCCCATGAGTATAGGTGTCATCCTCAAGATTCGCATGTTTTCTACCAATCCATGCTTCATCGTCAACATGTATAGGCGTGTGTAAAACTCATGTGATAGGCATGATCACTAGGAGTAGAATATGTCATCTCAAGACTATCATCATTCCATAAACAACATGCGTACCACCCGTATATGCATGATTATTAACACATGTATAGAAAATCTTGTCACATGAGGAAGTTCTCTCTCATATGCATCAAGATCCACATCCTTCAAGTCCCCAACCATAATCAAATAACAGACCATCATATGTCATCCAATCCGGACTCGAGAATGGATCATACAATGCATTCCCAGAGACCTTCCACGAGTTAATCAATGCATCACCCAATGCATAATTATCTAAAGCATAGTCATCACATGTATGATCAACACATGAGTCATCGTCCCTTGTGTCAACAAAAATTGTACGCACATCCAAAACATTCTCAATGATCATGTCTTCATGATCTTGTGGGCATCATATCATGAGTTGAAAATGCATCAATCAAAGCACTTATGAAAGTGGTCCAAGAATTTCCATTTTCAACTTGTGTATTCCCATTGACCATGGACACATTGGTGGTGACTTGTCGAGAAAGAACCGGCATCGAAGTATCTTCATTTACTTGGTGATCACAAATTAGAACAAGTGTCTCATCCACTTCAATAGCGTTTTCTTAAGCCCAAATCTTGCAACATTGAGTGCATAATAGATCTTCTATCCCCACTCAAAGCAAAAGGGAAGCCAAGTGTTGGCACTAACAATTCACATACATTACCCCTCTTTATCTTGGCTTCACTCATAGAGGTTTTAACATCAATCATTGTGCATTGCTTCCCTCCAATCATTCCCTTTGAAGAAAAGAGTGTTTGACTATGTGCGTCATTGGATAGGAAGGGTGAAGTACATTGTTGATCCTTCCATTTTTTGCACAAATCCGTTTGAACGGCATTAAACGACCTCATTATACTATTAAATGATTCACCATAAGTGTTTTGACTTGTTGCAAGAGCACCATCACCTTTTTCTTATATTACATCAAACCTATTGGCTCTTACAGTGTTTGACTACCTCATTGGTGGCTAGGAAGGGTGAAGTATATTGTTGATCCTTCCATTTTTTGCACAAATCCACTTGAATGGCATTAAAGGACCTCATTAGACTATTAAATGATTCACCATAAGTGTTTTGACTTTTTGCAAGAGCACCATCACCTTTTGCTTGCATTACATTAAACCCATTGCCTCTTACTTGCATTAAAGATAAACCTTACATAGGTGTACTCAACACATTTGCACCAAGTTAATACATACGCATATCAAACTCATTTGTCCCACCTTGTTGCACTCAATGCACTTGTTCCCTCTTGATGCATCAATGGTGGAAGCAAATTATTCTTCCTAAAAATAGAACCACAACTACGATCACCTTGGCGAATTAGCTTGAAGGCTATGTATTTCATTTGCATATGAAGTGTTAACAAGAGATCCATAAGCTTGCGGTTTGACAACCATAGCTTGAGACCTTTGTCTCCTTCTATCAAAGAAGTCTTGCCTAGAGGGCATTCAAGTGCTCCTTTCTCCTCCACCATTAGGCATTGACAATGCATAGCTCCTTGCTTGCACTACATCAAAACTCTCATAGTCCTCTTCTTCATCACTTTCATCAAACCCATCCACAAGGTCACTCGCATGGTTTCCTCATCGATGTCAAGTTGTGAATCTTCGTCCCTTTCATTGGCAAGTTGTGAATCTTCTACACTTTCGTTTGACAAGTTGTGAATCTTCTTCACTTTTGTTGACACAATCCTCATCACCATACATGCCCTCATAAGAAGAATCATGAAACGACCATGAACTTTGATCATCCTGGATATAGACCACCACTTCTTTGGGTGCATCATATGGTCATTTGAGATGTATGGTAGATGATTATGTGGCATGTCACTCAAATGCACATGTGACAAATTTTGGGCTTGGCCTACACGATGGTTCTTTTATACAAGGACCATTCGATGTTCTAGCTATGGGATATGATTTCATTTGATGGATACCTTGGATGTTGTCTTCACATATTTGTTGCGAGGAGGGGCCTATGAGCTTTCCCTCATACTTGAGCTTTCTCTTCGATCCAGGAGCTATTGCTACATCAATTTCAAAGATCCACGATGCATATCATGGCTATCCATTTGATCCTGGTGGATACATGGCTAGCTTTGACATCGACATTGGTTTCTTAAATCTTCTATTTGATCTAGAAGGATGGAGAGCCATTTCTTTGGAGTTTGCATGGATTTCCCTATGATCCAGGTGGTTGCCTGGTTAGCTTCATCGTTGATGGGAATCCATTATCCTTTTCATTTGATCTTGGGGGCTTTGTGACTTTGGCGATTCATGTTCATCATATTTCCATCCTCGGTATTAACACTATGACTGTGGGAGATTTTGGCTTCCATATATATTCTTTTGTATATGTTTGATTTTCGCACGACCACCCCTTTGATTTTGAGGACGAAATCATTATAGGAGGGGATGGTTTGCAATAGAGCAACAACTTTTAGATTAGGTCTACAACCATGGTCATGGGCTCAGGTATATAACGGGCTCATGGGTTATCATTTATGACCTTATACACCTACTTACATCCAATTGTCTTATTTTTCTTAGGTAAAGGCACTAACTCACCTATTGCATTTGTATCTAATGCTTCCATCTTCTCATTTTTTATTTCCAAGTACCTACTCAAAACAAGTGGGCTCCAACTTCTATATTACTTTAACCATGTAAATATAATGATGGGATATATATCATATCTCAACCTATCAATAGGGTATCTATAATGAAATAGATTTGGTATGCACATGCAAATGGGGGATGGAGCCTAGGCACTTGGGCTTAGGACCATTTATATGTGTACTTTTGGGGACCTTAGGCTATATTAGGCATAAGGCTCATGGTGGGCATTGTAACTTTTTATTATATTTTATTCTAAAGACATCTTGTCTTCTTAGAGCTCATGCCTAAGTTTTCATGGTGGCCTTCATCCATGTATAGACTTCCATGTAAATGATGTCTCGTGTCTCTCGACTCCATGTTAACTAGTCACCCTGATACCAATGAAAGAAGGGAGAAAAGAGAAGACTTGTTAACATGGAGTCAAGAGATGCGAGACGTCGTTTACATGGAAATCTAGACATGGTTGAAGGTCACCATGAAAGCTTGGGCATGAGCTCCAAGAGGACAAGATTCCTTTAGAGTAAAATATGATAAAAAAGGTACAATGCCCATGAGCCCTATGCCTAATATAGACTTAGGCCCCCAAAAGTACACATGTAAATGACCCTAAGCCAAGTGCTTAGGCCCCATCCTCCATATACACGTGCATACCAAATCTACTTCATTACAAACCATCCCCTCTTATAATGATTTCTTCCTCGAAATTGAAGGGTGGTCGTACACAAAACAAATACAAAGGCTATATACAAAAGCCTAATACATGACCAAGTGTCACCATCACAGAGAACCAATATCAACTCCCACCAAGAGGATGGCTAATTAAGCTTGCCACCATGAGCCCATAAGTGGCCATCTCCAAGAAAGGAGCCAAGATGTGAAGGGAAACATAACGGTGCATCCAAACAATCTGGAACATAAATCCAACACCAAATTGGTAAGAGGAACTCTATCATCCACAGTCATTGCACCACTGAATCCTCCTATCTCGTAGGAATCCTGACGTTAACCCACACCATGCTGTGGTGTACCATGGCATGCCACATAATCGTGTACCATGCATCTCAAGTGACATAAGATGCATGTGAAAGTGAATGCCCCATTCCCATAGATCATAGAATCATATTGGCATCCACAAAATGTAAAGGCACATGCCTCATAGCTAGCATCCCCATGAGTATAGGTGTCATCCTCAAGGTCCGCATGTTTTCTACCAATCCATGCTTCATCTCGTCAACATGTATAGGCATGTGTAAAACCCATGTGATAGGCATGATCACTAGGAGTAGAATATGTCATCTCAAGACTATCATCATCTCCATGAACAACATGCGTAGCACCCGTATATGCATGATCATTAACACATGTATAGAAAATCTCGTCACATGAGGAAGTTCTCTCTCATATGCATCAAGATCCACATCCTTCAAGTCCCCAACCATAATCAAATAATAGACCATCATATTTCATCCAATCCGGACTCGAGAATGGATCATACAATGCATTCCAATAGACCTTCCACGAGTTAATCAATGCGTCACCCAATGCATAATTATCTAAAGCATAGTCATCACATGTATCATCAACACATGAGTCATCATCCCTTGTGTCAACAAAAATTGTATGCACATCCAAAACATTCTCAATGATCATGTCTTCATGATCTTGTGGGCATCATATCATGAGTTGAAAATGCATCAATCAAAGCACTTATGAAAGTGGTCCAAGAATTTCCATTCTTAACTTGTGTATTCCCATTGACCATGGACACATTGGTGACTTGTCGAGAAAGAACCGGCATCGAGGTATCTTCATTTACTTGGTGATCACAAATTAGAACAAGTGTCTCATCCACTTCAATAGCGTTTTCTTAAGCCCAAATCTTGCAACATTGATGAGTGCATAATAGATCTTCTATCCCCACTCAAAGCAAAAGGGAAACCAAGTGTTGGCACTAACAATTCACATACATTACCCCTCTTTATCTTGGCTTCACTTATAGAGGTTTTAACATCAATAATTGCGCATTGCTTCCGTCCAATCATTCCCTTTGAAGAAAAGAGTGTTTGACTATGTGCCTCATTGGATAGGAAGGGTGAAGTACATTGTTGATCCTTCCATTTTTTCACAAATCCGCTTGAACGAAATTAAAGGACCTCATTATACTATTAAATGATTCACCATAAGTGTTTTGACTTGTTGCAAGAGCACCGTCACCTTTTTCTTATATTACATCAAACCTATTGGCTCTTACAGTGTTTGACTATGTACCTCATTGGTGGCTAGGAAGGGTGAAGTATATTGTTGATCCTTCCATTTTTTGCACAAATCCACTTGAATGGCATTAAAGGACCTCATTAGACTATTAAACGATTCACCATAAGTGTTTTGACTTTTTGCAAGAGCACCATCACCTTTTGCTTGTATTACATCAAACCCATTGCATCTTACTTGCATTAAAGATAAACCTTACATAGGTGTACTCAACACATTTGCACCAACTTAATACATACGCATATCAAACTCATTTGTCCCACCTTGTTGCACTCAATGCACTTGTTCCCTCTTGATGCATCAATGGTGGAAGCGAATTATTCTTCCTAAGAATAGAACCACAACTACAATCACCTTGGCAAATTAGCTTGAAGGCTATGTATTTCATTTGCATATGAAGTGTTAACAAGAGATCCATAAGCTTGCGGTTTGACAACCATAGCTTGAGACCTTTGTCGCCTTCTATCAAAGAAGTCTTGCCTAGAGGGCATTCAAGTGCTTCTTTCTCCTCCACCATTAGGCATTGACAATGCATAGCTCCTTGCTTGCACTACATCAAAACTCTTATAGTCCTCTTCTTCATCACTTTCATCAAACCCATCCACAAGGTCACTCGCATTGTTTTCTTCATCGGTGTCAAGTTGTGAATCTTCGTCCCTTTCATTGGCAAGTTGTGAATCTTCTACACTTTCGTTGACAAGTTGTGAATCTTCTACACCATACATGCCCTCATAAGAAGAATCATGAAACGACCATGAACTTTGATCATCATGGATATAGACCACCACTTCTTTGGGTTCATCATATGTCATTTGAGATGTATGGTAGATGATTATGTGGCATGTCACTCAAATGCACATGTGACAAATTTTGGGCTTGGCCTACACGATGGTTCTTTTATACAAGGACCATTCGATGTTCTAGCTTTGGGATATGATTTCATTTGATGGATATCTTGGATGTTGGCTTCACATTGTTGTTGCGAGGAGGGGCCTATGAGCTTTCCCTCATACTTGAGCTTTCTCTTTGATCCAGGAGCTATTGCTACATCAATTTCAGGGATCCACGATGCATATCATGGCTATCCATTTGATCCTGGTGGATACATGGCTAGCTTCGACATCGACATTAGTTTCTTAAATCTTCTATTTGATCTAGAAGGATGGAGAGCCATTTCTTTGGAGTTTGCATGGATTTCCCTATGATCTAGGTGGTTGCCTGGTTAGCTTCATCGTTGATGGGAATCCATTATCCTTTTCATTTGATCTTGGGGGCTTTGTGACTTTGGCGATTCATGTTCATCATATTTCCATCCTTGGTATTAACACTATGACTGTGGGAGATTTTGGCTTCCATATATATTCTTTTGTATATGTTTGATTTTTGCACGACCACCCCTTTGATTTTGAGGACAAAATCATTATAGGAGGGGATGGTTTGCAATAGAGCAACAATTTTTAGATTAGGTCTACGACCATGGTCATGGGCTCAGGTATATAACGGGCTCATGGGTTATCATTTATACCCTTTTATAATCTTTTATGATCGTCACCCTAATACCAATGAAAGAAGGGAGAAAAGAGACGACTCGTTAACATGGAGTCAAGAGACGCGAGACATCGTTTACATGGAAGTCTAGACATGGTTGAAGGTCACCATGAAAGCTTGGGCATGAGCTCCAAGAGGACAAGATTCCTTTAGAGTAAAATATGATAAAAAAGGTACAATGCCCATGAGCCCTATGCCTAATATAGACTCAGGCCCCCAAAAGTACACATGTAAATGACCCTAAGCCAAGGCTTAGGCCCCATGCTCCATATACACGTGCATACCAAATCTACTTCATTACAAACCATCCCCTCCTATCGTGATTTCTTCCTCGAAATCGAAGGATGGTCGTACACAAAACAAATACAAAGGCTATATACAAAAGCCTAATACATGACCAAGTGTCACCATCACAGAGAACCAATATCAATACATGAATCTTATGACCCCCAGGGTCAAATGGAAAAGACAAAGGACTCTTGTCCATGATGAGGCTAGTCGAGTATTCTCCAGGATCAAATGAAAAAGATACGAGTATTGTCCCAAAGATGAGGTAATCCATACAACCACAATCATATGGATGAAATGTAAATCCAAGCCATGTAGACTCCAAAGCAATGGCTTACGAATTGCTTGGATCAAATGAAAAATATAGAAAGCCCATGTCGGTGATGTGATTGGCCAAACGTGCTTGGTCAAATGGATAGTCACAATGTAAATCATCCAAACATGAAACAAATATGTGACCTCCCGGATCAAAAGGAAAGCCACAAAAATCCTCATTCCATATTACAAATACTTGAATCAAAAGGTAAACATAACGGTGCATCTAGACAATCTGGCACATAAATCCAACACCACATTGGTAAGAGGAACTCTATCATCCACAGTCATTGCACTGAATCCTCCTATCTCGCAGGAATCCTGACGTTAACCCACACCATGCTGTGGTGTACCATGGCATGCCAGATAATCGTGTACCATGCATCTCAAGTGACATCAGATGCATGTGAAAGTGAATGCCCCATTCCCATAGATCATAGAATCATATTGGCATCCACAAAATGTAAAGGCACATGCCTCATAGCTAGCATCCCCATGAGTATAGGTGTCATCCTCAAGATCCACATGTTTTCTACCAATCCATGCTTCATCGTCAACATGTATAGCATGTGTAAAACCCATGTGATAGGCATGATCACTAGGAGTAGAATATGTCATCTTAAGACTATCATCATCTCCATGAACAACATGCGTACCACCCGTATATGCCACCCGTATATGCATGATTATTAACACATGTATAGAAAATCTTGTCACATGAGTAAGTTCTCTCTCATATGCATCAAGATCCACATCCTTCAAGTCCCCAACCATAATCAAATAATAGACCATCATATGTCATCCATTACCGACTCGAGAATGGATCATACAATGCATTCCCATAGACCTTCCACGAGTCAATCAATGCGTCACCCAATGCATAATTATCTAAAGCATAGTCATCACATGTATCATCAACACATGAGTCATCATCCCTTGTGTCAACAACAATTGTATGCACATCCAAAACATCCTCAATGATCATGTCTTCATGATCTTGTGGGCACCATATCATGAGTTGAAAATGCATCAATCAAAGCACTTATGAAAGTGGTCCAAGAGTTTCCATTTTAAACTTGTGTATTCCCATTGACCATGGACACATTGGTGGTGACTTGTCGAGAAAGAACCGGCATCGAGGTATCTTCATTTACTTGGTGATCACAAATTAGAACAAGTGTCTCATCCACTTCAATAGCATTTTCTTAAGCCCAAATCTTGCAACATTGAGTGCATAATAGATCTTCTATCCCCCCTCAAAGCAAAAGGGAAGCCAAGTGTTGGCACTAACAATTCACATACATTACCCCTCTTTATCTTGGCTTCACTTATAGAGGTTTTAACATCAATCATTGCGCATTGCTTCCCTCCAATCATTCCCTTTGAAGAAAAGAGTGTTTGACTATGTGCCTCATTGGATAGGAAGGGTGAAGTACATTGTTGATCCTTCCATTTTTTGGACAAATCCACTTGAAAGGCATTAAAGGACCTCATTATACTATTAAATGATTCACCATAAGTGTTTTGACTTGTTGCAAGAGCACCGTCACCTTTTTCTTATATTACATCAAACCTATTGGCTCTTACAGTGTTTGACTATGTACCTCATTGGTGGCTAGGAAGGGTGAAGTATATTGTTGATCCTTCCGTTTTTTGCACAAATCCCCTTGAATGGCATTAAAGGACCTCATTAGACTATTAAATGATTCACCATAAGTGTTTTGACTTGTTGCAAGAGCACCATCACCTTTTGCTTGTATTACATCAAACCCATTGCCTCTTACTTGCATTAAAGATAAACCTTAGATAGGTGTACTCAATATATTTGCACCAACTTAATACATACGCATATCAAACTCATTTGTCCCACCTTGTTGCACTCAATGCACTTGTTCCCTCTTGATGCATCAATGGTGGAAGCGAATTATTCTTCCTAAGAATAGAACCACAACTACGATTAGCTTAGCGAATTAGCTTGAAGGCTATGTATTTCATTTGCATATGAAGTGTTAACAAGAGATCCATAAGCTTGTGGTTTGACAACCATAGCTTGAGACCTTTGTCAAGTGCTCCTTTCTCCTCCACCATTAGGCATTGACAATGCATAGCTCCTTGCTTGCACTACATCAAAACTCTTATAGTCCTCTTCTTCATCACTTTCATCAAACCCATCCACAAGGTCACTCGCATTGTTTTCCTCATCGGTGTCAAGTTGTGAATCTTCGTCCCTTTCATTGGTAAGTTGTGAATCTTCTACACTTTCGTTGACAAGTTGTGAATCTTCTTCACTTTTGTTGACACAATCCTCATCACCATACATGCCCTCATTAGAAGAATCATGAAACGACCATGAACTTTGATCATCATGGGCATAGACCACCACTTCTTCGTCATCACCCTCTATGCTCGTTGAGTCTTCAAGACTATAGCTCTCATCATTGAAAGCGTAATCCTCAATACAATATTCTTCTTCGTTGGTGTAGCTTCCATGGTCAGTGCTATAGTCATATTCCTCTGGATAGTAGCAATCATCATCTTCACTTTGATAGTCGCCCATGGCTTACTGGATCCAAAATTGTCCAACTATGCCCCCAATACAAAGTTTGATGCAACTAGTTACTCAAAAATCCGGTCTGCATGGTTGAAAGCTTTTGGTAAAGTTTATGGAGTAAGGGCTCAATCCCAATGATTGCTTTTGGATCAGTCCCAAACCCCTTGAATGAATTGGAGTTTAGTGCTCTGCTGTATATGGTCAAAAGTTGTCGAAACACCAAATTGGCTATATTTTTCCCAATGAAACCCAAATTTGATGATCTTTGGCTCTATGGAATTCTTGAGATGTGTACTACCCACATATGTGGAAATAGTTAAATTTCGAGATGCCCTAACATTCTCTGTTTTAGGGTTTCTGTCACACTACTGAAAATGAATAATTGGCCCTAAAATCTTGAATATTGGTCAGAATCTTGATCGGATTAGCTTGTTGGGTATCTATTGGTTAGTACTATCCACATATGTGAAAATAATAAAATTTCGAGATACCTGAACATTCTCTGTTTTAGGGTTTTTGTCACACTGCTAAAAATGAAGAATTAGCTCTAAAAACTTGAATATTGGTTGGAATCTTGATTGAATTGGCTTGTTGGGTATCTATTGGTTAGTACTATCCACCCACCTCTTAAACTAATTTGCTTCAGTCAAAGGCTAGGTATTCTCAATTTTGACTTTTTAGTCAAAGTCAACTTTGTCGGTTGACCTAGAAAACGACTTCCAAATCAAGCGATCTTTGGTTTATTGGTAAGCTTATGACATGTACTAACTACCCATATACTTAAATGCCGAAATTGACTTGATGTTTTTGATTGGGCCAAGTTTTGACCTAGTGGTGCCGGTTGGGAATGCAATTGATGTCGGAATCGAGCACTTGAGGGCTCCAAATGTAGCCCTTAGATAGTACTTTCAAGCTATGTTGACCTAGTGGTGCCGGTTGGGAATGCAATTGATGTCGGAATCGAGCACTTGAGGGCTCCAAGTGTAGCCCTTAGATAGTACTTTCAAGCTATGTAGACCACTTCAAAATAGCCCCAATGGTTTTGGATTGAATTGGTGTTTTGTGCTACTATAGAAATTGCCAAAATTGTCAAAATTTTGGCATAACCTCCTTTGTATTTGCTGCCAAACCTCGATGAATCAAAGCATCAAATCACATAGCCAAAAGCATAGCATTATAGACTATCCACCAATGCCCATAGTTAATACATCTAACCATTGTCACAAATTTGCCCAATCTTTGCACTTTCTCACCACAAAACCATGCATGTATCCATCGCCAATCCTTTCATTTGCATTTGCCAATAGAAGTCTTGCCACTTGGGTGATGATTGATTTGATGTAGCGCGTCGATGCTTACCGATCACCTGACCTCACCACATTACCAAGTTTCTATTTGAGGCAAGGGTTGAGGCCATGTCTTCACCACCTCGTACCTAGATCCCTTTCCATACCGCTGCTTTCCCATGGCACTCATGGCATGGAAAGTTCATGACACACTCCCTTGGTCTCTCCTCCAATGCCAAGGGTACCCTCACACACTTCTAGATTCTACAAATGAATGTGTAGGAACAATTTGTGTGAGATGTGTAAGCTTCAAATGAAAGATTGTAAAGCTTGCTTACATGTGGCATTTATAATTGCAAGCCCAATCGAAAGATCCAATACAAGAATTTAATGTTGTTTTGATGAGGTTCACTAGATTTTCATATCCTTCTTCCATGGCTCCAACTCCATTGCTTTGTTGGTCTCTTCAATGGCTTCTTCAACGACACTAGATACACATTTGAAATGAAATGTCCATGCACTTATGCATAGAGATGCTCCAAAATCAATAGAGATTGGCCTCAATGATCATAGCTTCATGCATGAGATTCCCAAGACGTCAAGCAATATATGGCAAGATTATGGAAATTAAGAGGAATGAGAGTATGCAGCATTGGCTTCAATGAAATCCCCAAAAGAAACCCTAATCTTGAAGATTTTCCCAAAAACACTATTCTTGCCAAGAAGCCCTAATTTCTTTCTCATTATTGTGCAATAAGGATATGGATGCATAGAGGAGAACAATATGAACAATTCTAATGCCCTAGATCTCCAAAAGTATGAGTGAAAACAATAATTTTCCAAGAAACCCTAATTTGCAAGAAGAGGCCAACAATCAAGCAATCCTTTGCTTTTGCATCAACTAATCACATTTATCAGTGTAGAAAAACATTGAGAAGATGAATCTTGAAGTAATTTTCCCAAAATGTGAAGTGGAACCCTAATTTTCATGGGAAACCCTAATGCCAAGAAACTGAGAAATTGAAGCATTGAATGGAAGTATGACTTACACATTGGGGAGTATTTACCAAGCATGTAGCTGACAGCCTCACGAGTAGAAACTGAGAAATTGAAGCATTGAATGGAAGTATGACTTACACATTGGGGAGTATTTACCGAGCATGTAGTTGACAGCCTCATGAGTAGAGATTCACGAGCAAAAACATCCCTATGTTGAGATTGAAATGAAGCTTTTGCTTTCCCCAACCATAGCCCTACGGTTAGGCAAGCTTTTAGCTAAAGATTGAAGCACCATAGCCCTCACAAGTCCAAACAAGAAGAGGGAGAAGAGAAAAAACATGGGCATTAGAAAATTTTCCCATTTCTTTCCCAATTTTGGACTCGGGTACCCCAAACTTACTCCAATTTGGTCTAAATTTGGTGCAGAGGCCAAAATCTACCAAAATTTGACTGAATTGTACCAAAATAGACCTCATCCTAGGTCTCCATCACTCTCCCATGCCAATAAAAAAATTTTAGGCATGAAATACTGAGAAATTAGGGAAAAAAATTTCAAGAAAATGCTAGAAATGGATCAAAGACAAGGTGCTCTGATACCAATGAAAAAGAGAAGACTCGTTAACGTGGAGTCGAGAGACACGAGATGTCGTTTACATGGAAGTCTAGACATGGGTGAAGGTCACCATGAAAGCTTGGGCATGAGCTCCAAGAAGACAAGATGTCTTTAGAGTAAAATATGATAAAAAAGGTACAATTCCCATGAGCCCTATGCCTAATATAGCCCAAGGTCCCCAAAAGTACACATGTTATTGACCCTAAGCCCACCCCATCTCTCATGTGCATATGCATACCAAATCTACGTCATTACAGTATCGAACCCTCGTAGACCTACATACACTTGGATCACTGCTAGGTGCCTCAAAATAGCCCTAGTTCTACTTACACCACCAAGAGTAATCGCTCACAAGGATGAAGTCTTTTTTAGCCTTTTTCCTAAGGATGAAGAAGATTTCCTTGGATTGTCTATCCTCCTTTTTAGCTCACCACTCTCTGAGCTATAGGTTTAGGTGTTGGAACTGGATTTCTTCTTCTTTCTTAGGTCTTCTTTGATGGTAAGGAGCCTCTCTTGTAGGTATTGCCTTAGGTCTTCTTTGATGGTAAGGAGCCTCTCTTGTAGGTATGTATTGCCTTGGTCAATTAGGGCTTCAATTTCTCTTTAGGAGTCATATTTCTTTGTTCTTCTCTCTCTCCCTTTATTCTAGTGACATCCCATTTAGTTTCTATCACGAATTTTTGGGTATCCAGTATCGTACGGTTGGGGGGGTGTGGCTATTGAAGGCTAGGCCCTGTATTCTGAGAGTTGCTTTCTAAGAGTTTGGGGTCTGTGTGAAACAAGCTTGGCTTGACCTTGCAGGCAGACTTGCCTAATCTGACTCTTAGAGGGTAGTGGTATGACACGACATTATCGGTGTTTACCTTGACCTTGATGTTGATGTAGGTCTAGATGATTGGGGTAACACCTGGCTAGTATGGCCTTCTTCCTTAGTGGTGAACCAAACCGACCATGACTCCAAGTGAAATCCGGGTTAAGGGCTATTCCTATCATGTCTTATCTTAAGCTTGTATCACTCCCTTTTTTTCTTGGCCCCTTAAGAGTTTGACCCCTCCCTTTTAGCCTATCCATGGGCATCTCAACCATCTTGAAGTCCCCCACCACTATCATAGGCCCCTCTAAACCCACCAGTGATTGCCACAACTGAACCCGGGATGATGCCGATCCTGAGGCGTATACAGAGACAATGACCAGTGAACCTGCATCCCAACGAGACTGCAATCCACTTGTGCTTAGAGTCAATCTGGTTTTGGATTCTGGGGATCTAGTTACCCCCTACAGCAATAGCAGTGCCCCCACTGGTTCTTAGCGATCTCTTGCAGATTTTTGTTCACGGTATCAGCCGAGGCTTTGATTTCTTGAAGGCAGATGAATTAGGGGAGGGGGGGGGGACCTTCAGCTTCTATTCCATTCGTTAGGTCTTCTGGCCTTGTTTCTGTCTGTGAGGCCCTTGGTGTTGAAAGAGATCAGCTTGATTTCATTCATTTTCTTTGTATTTTAGGAGGGGTTTGGATCTTCCCGATGTTGGTGAATGATACCATGGAAGTGTTCTTTCCTGTGTCACTGTGACGCAGCCTCACAGAATAGTAGAACCTTGTGACCTTACCGGACTGTGTGTCTCCTACCTGAGATTTTAGGAGGGGTTTGGATCTTCCCGCATGCTTCTTTTCATTTGGGGCAGGGGACTGTGTGTCTTCTTTGTAGTGAGCGAAAGTGTCCAGGGTACCTTTACCTTTACTTGGGTCCTTAGTCCTTGGGAATTTGTGTAGATAAGAGTTGACAGAAAATCGGCTTTAATGGTACTTAGGAATTAATTGGCATCATGTGGCAATTATGAATGGAAGGACTATCTTCTCAAAAAACGGCTGCTTATATTAAGAGGTTAGAAAAAGACACGTTACAACATGTTGAGAACTCTGATGAGAACAATGTCCATGCATATGACATACAGTTTCGCAGGCCCTGGGCTTGCCTTTATTGAGAAGTTTCTCCAGTTGTGTATCCAGCTTTTCCTTCTTTTTCTGAGTGTGACTCTCAAAAAACATAGAGTGCTTTGATGAGCAACACATCCTTGGAGATGACGGCCTCTCTCATCTTCAACAGTTCTTGAATTTGCTGTGTCATCTGGTCCACTTGCTTTCCTTTAGCTTTTTTTGCAGACGATAAAGCTTGGTGTCCAGGTCTTTCAACCGTCTTTGTATGCATCTTACACCTACATGTATCAAGTTCTCTTTTGGCCTGAAACTGTTAGTAGGCATACTATTAAAAATGGAATCAAGTCTATGTAACAGTTCAGTTCTCAAGACAGCCCATAGTTCCAAGGTGCAACCGATGCCTTCTCCAAGTAACAAGTTTTTCCAGCCAAGGGTGTAGCCATTCCATAGCTGAATGCACTTGGCCAATGACTCGAAACATTTCTTTGCAATAGGGCAGTGCATGAAAATGTGCAGGTCATCCTCCACCTCCTTGCATCTGTGGCACTTCCCATTCCCTATGTTAAGTCTGAGGGCTTTAAGCTGGGTTCAAATAGCTTTGAACATGACCAACCAAGCTAGGCACACTTTTTTTGGTTCCACATATTTATTCCATAGCTTATCAAACAGAAAATACCATTGTGATCTGTCCAGAAGGATTCCCCATCTCTTGTTTAGAGTGCAATGGATAGGATCAGTCCTCTGTTTGGCGGAAATAGAGAGAAGTCCTTTTTTATTCTTCCATTGGAAAGCTTTGTGAGCTGGCATATCTTTAATCGAAAGGAGCCAGGTGTCCGCTTGGTGCCATAAGCTGATTCTTACCCCAATAAGGTCTAATTTTGCATATGAGACATTATATTCTGTGATCAGATCAGCTCTGGACATCCAAGAATTGATGTCTCTGTCCCAAATATCCCACCAGCAGATTCCTTTCCTATGCATCCTCAAAGCCGCTTCAGCTCGGGCATTATCAATTGGGGGGAGGGCAATGCATGGCCACCAGATAGAGTCTCTCCCATCATGTATAGCCCATGTGTAACTAGGCTTCTCAGAAAGGATAAGGTCAATCTTGATAGCATTCCAAGCCGACCAAAGCGAATGGACCAGTTGGCTGCCAACCGGTTTCACCAAGTATTTGCTAGCCATAATTGTGAGCGAGAGGAGCTTCTTCCACTTGGGGATATGTTTGAGCTGGAATTGTTCGAGATTTCTATTGATCAACCAAGCCCTGTCTTCAGAGGGGTAGAGAAAGCTTCTCAGCACCCACTTGGCAGCCATTCTATTAGCCAGATTGGACATGTCTTTGATTCCAAGGCCCCCTTTACCTGTTTCCAAGCAGCACCATTCCCACTTGACTTTAGGGATTTTCTTAATCTAGGGGTCCCCTCCCCCTAGATAGTTCCTGCATAGCCTTATGAACTGCAATAGATCAGAGTCTGGAGGTCTCCAGCAGCTAAGAAAGCAGATGATGGAAGGGATAATGAAGTGGTTGATTACCATCTTTCTACCCCCCAGGTTTAGATGCATTTTCTGCCATTTGGTAAGTTTCTCTTCCACCTTGTTTAGCACCCACAGCCATCTCTGCTTAAGGGTGACCTTGAATCCCATGGGAATGCCCAATAATTTGAAAATCCAAGAATTTTGAGTAAACCATTCACTCCAGGACTTTTCTTACCCTTTAGGTTGTCTGTTGCCCTGCTGATTTCTTCTTTTGACAGACACCCCCTTTGCTGAAAATACTGTTGAAGTGCTGGAAGACTATCCTCCTGTTCCCTTCCTCTGAGCTGCTATTGAGGCCATTGCAGTCCTTGAAGGGGGGCAGTTTATCTTTACATTGTTTCACCTTTAGCATTCTGAACATTTCAGGGGTGGGAAGATCACTCTTCCCTGCCCACCAGTCCCTCAAAAAAAAGGTTGGCTTGCTGGAGGGCAATCCCTTCCTCCCTAATTTCTATTCTAGTTCTACACACCTCATCTTGGGTAGAGAGATCATCCTCGTTACCATGTTCCCCCAACTCCTTCAGCCTCATGTAGAGAAGTTCTTTCTTTTTCTGGTCACTTCCTTTCTGATGCATATCAGCAAGGAATTGGGAAGATCTAATAGCCAGACTCCAAGCCTTGGCTGGAGTGAGGCCTCTCCCAAAGAAGTTTCCCCAAATTTTTTTGATTTCCTCCTGCACAATGGGCAACTTAAATAAGCTAGGGTCACTGTGAAGCCATTGATTGGACACCTTTTCATCATAGTTGTCTAGTAACAAGATAATGGGATAATGGTTTGAGAGGCATGTGGAGAAGTCAGTTTTGCATTCACATCTCACAAAGGTGTTACACATACTTCTGCTAACATACCCTCTGTCCAGTCTTGCCTTCCTTGCTAGATCACCCAAAGCATAGTTTTGCCAAGTGAAATCACCAATGTTACCCATGTCACACAGCCCAAAGTGCTCAGCAGTGATCGGCAAGGACTGCAGCTCTGAGACTTTAATGACTTGGCCAAGGCCTCTGAACCTGTCCCCCCTGGTCTCCACCATGTTGAAGTCACCCATTAGGATAATGGGGCCCGGGACCAGTCTCAAGATTCTCCAGGTTCTGTTTCTGTTAATCTGTGGACCTGCAGCATATAAGCCAATGAAGGAGCATGTGGACATTTCAAAGGCAGCCCATTGGTCAAAAACATCCAGTTGAATGTCTTTCATCCTGGTGACCAATGTGCATCCCTACTACAACTCCTCCTGAGCCTTGAGTGTGGGCAGTGTAGATCCATACATGGTCTTTTGAGATGGACTGGAGTCTTTTTTCCAATTCCAAACCACTTACCTTGACTTCTGTAAGAGCTAGAAAGTCTAGTTTACCTTGCTTTTTAAACCACTGTCTAACCATTTGGACCTTGGAAGGGTCAGTAAGGCCCTTTGTATGAAAATATACCCAAACTGATATTTTATCCAGCCCAAAAGGGTGTGATTTTTGCTGGCCGATAGCTATCCCTGGCCGACCAGCACCCCTTCAACATATATATACAAAAAGCCTCATTATTCAGCAGGATAAAATCATCAGAAGATCATCGTTATTCCCTGCTGCTGCCGGCACATCAACATCAAGACACTGTTCATCGTTATTCTCTGTATTCTGATGCTGCCGGTGCATCAACATCAACAGGTTGCTCATCATTATACTCTGCTGCTGCTGTCGGCTTTTGCAAACGCAACACTCTCTACCTGCAGCCATCGTTGGCATACATCTCTGGATCTGCAGCACTTGTGCTTCTCATACTCTGGAGTTAGTACTACACCTCTGCAGCAGCCTACGTTTACAGTACTTCAGCGTTTTACATCTACATCTCAGATTCGGGACCGCAGCCTCTCTGCTACACATCATAAGGACAACAGCCCTCTCTGCTAGACATCTTTGGGACAGCAGCCCTCTCTGCCACACATCATAGGGACAACAGCCCTCTCTGCTAGACACCTTTGGGATAACAGCCCTCTCTGCTCATTCGACACTGATCGTGCTTCACCTCACATCAGAGGGACTTTGTACTGGATTTCATTCATTAGTATACATACACTCACTCATCTCTTCCATGCTTTATTGATTTGCTCTAATCTCTGATACATCCGGTCTTTTCATCCTTTTGCCCTCACACCCTTGACATTCAATGTGGAGCACTTCATTTACCTTTTCTCTGGGAGTTCACCTTCTTGGTTGTGTGAAAACAGTATTTTTTCGAACCCTAAAAAGGGGATTTTTATGGGTATTTTTGGTCGTACTTGGGGATTTTTGTCTTGGCTGCTGGCCTACAGCCTTTAGGCTGACCGACCAGCACTCCCCCTTGGTATATATAGCCTTGCCTCATTTTTTCACCAAGTGTACCACTTCATTGCATATATCTGGTACCGTATGTTGCTGCTGTTGCTGCTTCTGCCAGGCTCTACACAACATCTCTTCATCATCCTTGCACCACTCGGGACGGCAGCCCTCTCTGATCCTTACCACTTCAGGTACGTAGCGCCTGGGTCAATGGAGCTTGCACCACTCAGGATGGCAGCCCTCTCTGCTCCTCACCACCCTTCAGGTACGCAGCACCCTTGTCATCAGAGCTTGACCCTTCAGGTCTTGCAGCACCCTTGCCATCAGAGCTTGCACCACCACCACCACTGGGGACAACATCCCTCACTGCTCTTCATCTTCACCTCAAGTAGAGTAGCACCCTTGTCACTAGAGCCTGCATCACCTTTTCTTCCGCTGCCACTACCACCTCGGAGTGCCTCTGCATCCACTCGACGCGAGACTTGGACACCGACCACCTCTCGGAGTGCTTTGCCTCACATCGACGTGAGCCTTCGTCATTGACTGTGCTTCAGCTCTAACATCATCTCTGCTTCTGCACTGGTCCTTCTACTCAGAGTCACCTCACATCAGAGGGCTCTTGTACATATGTTCACTCACCATTATATATAGACTCACTCACATATTTCATGCTATGTTGTTTTGCCTTGATCTCTCGTACATCTCGTCCTTTCGTCCTTGTGCCCTCACATGGTATCAGAGCTATCGTGAACAAAGGGATTGAAGACCTTGAGAGCACACAACATCGATCATCTACCCGCACTCCCGGAGGACCAATTCTTCTCACCCGAAGTTGTTTCTCCAAACTTTGATTTGGTCCACACAGGGAATGGGACTTCTTACTCAGTGGAGAGCCACGTTCAAGATCTTGCTTTGGGAGATGATCACCCCATGTACATCCACTCATCTTCACCACCTTTTCCATCACGATCGCCCTCTTTGACTTTATCAGATTTTGTTTCCAGAGGGGGATACATTCCTTCTGCTAGTGTGTCAGTGTGGGACTCTGGCATCCATCATCTTCTCTCATGGTCCCTTTTTTGGACCGAGAGGGGGTGTGTGAATTTTTTTTTTAATCCCAGCCCTAAAAAGGGGAATTTTTGGTCTTACTTGGGGATTTTTGTCTTGGCTGCTGGCCTACAGCCTTTAGGCTGATTGGCACTCCCCATTGGTATATATAGCCTTGCTTCATCACTTCACCAAGTGTACAACTTCATTGCATATATCTGGTACCATATGTTGCTGTTGCTGCTGCTTCTGTCGGGCTCTACACAACATCTCTTCATCATCATCGCCTGACATTTAGAACATCAATGTTTCTCATCTGGCTACTACACGGTACAGCTACCCACTCTCTGCTATAGGCCACACCGTGGAACAACAGCCCTCCCTGCTACCTTCAGCATTTACATCAGCACTGATCTTTAGCGTTTTACATCAGCGCTTACATTAGCCATCAATGCTTACATCAGCGTTTATCATCAGCAGATCATCAGTGCTTACATCAGCACATCAGCGTTTTTTCCTCATCTCTCACCATCGAGACAGTTGCAACATCAAACCATCAGGACAACAGCCCACTCTCTGCTTATCTTCACCATCGACACTACTTCAGGTATGCGGCACCCGTGTCACCAAAGCTTGCACCACTCAGGTCGGCAGCCCTCTCCGCTCCTTACAACTTCAGGTACGCAGCATCCGTGTCACCATAGCTTGCAACACTCGGGACGGTAGCCCTCTCTGCTCCTCACCACCCTTTAGGTACGCAGCACCCTTGTCACTAGAGCTTGCACCCTTCAGGTCTTGCAACACCCTTCTCATCAGAGCTTGCACCACCACCACCGCCCGGGATGATAGCCCTCTCTGCTCTTCATCTACCATCTCAAGTACAACAGCGCCCTTGTCACCAGAGCCTGCATCACCTCATCTTCCGCTGCCACTACCACCTCGGAGTGCCTCTGCATCCACTCGACGCGATCCTTTGACATCGACCACCTCTCGGAGTGCTTTGCCTCACATCGACGCGAGCCTTCATCTTCGACGGTGCTTCAGCTCCGACATCATCTCTGCTTCTGCACTGATCTTTCTACTCAGAGTCACCTCACATCAGAGGGCTCTTGTACATATGTTCACTCACATATTTCATGCTGTGTTGTTTTGCTTTGATCTCTCATACATATGGTCTTTTCATCCTTTTGCCCTCACATGGTATTAGAGCTATTGTGAGCAAAGGGATTGAAGACCTCGAGAGCACACAACATGGATTGTCTACCCGCACTCCCGGAGGACCAATTCTTCTCACCCGAAGTTTTTTCTCCAAATTCTGATCTGGTTCACACAAGGAATGGGACTTGTTTCTCATTGGAGAGCCCCGTTCAAGATCTTGCTTTGAGAGACGATCAACCCATGTAATTCCACTCATCTTCACCACCTTTGCCATCACGATCGCCCTCTCTGACTTTATCAGATTTTGTTTCCAAAGGGGGATACATTCCTTTTGCCAGTGTGTTAGTGTGGGACCCTGGCATCCATCATCTTCCTTTTTGGACCAAGAGGGGGTGTGAAAATAGTATTTTTCCTAGCCCTTAAAAGGGGGATTTTTCTGGGTATTTTTAGTCTTACTTGGGGATTCTTGTCTTGGCTGCTGGCCTACAACCTTTAGGCTGACCGACCAGCACTCCCCCTTGGTATATATAGCCTTGCCTCATCACTTCACCAAGTGTACCACTTCATTGCATATATCCGGTACGATATGGTGCTGCTGTTGTTGCTTCTGCTGAGCTCTACACAACACCTCTTCATCATCCTCGCTTGACATTGAGCACGTCAGCGTTTCTCATCTGGCCACTACACGGGACAACAGTCCACTCTCTGCTACAGGCCACACTGTGGGACATCAGCCCTTTCTGCTACCTTTAGCGTTTACATTAGCACTGACATCAACGCTTATCTTCAGCGTTTTACATCGGCACAGACATCAGCGTTTACATCTGCCTTACATGAGCCTTACATCAGGCTTACATCAGCGTTTACATCAGCACACCATCAATGCTTACATCAGCGCATCAGCATTTTTTCCTCAGCTCTCACCATCCGGACTCACCATCGGGATAGCAGCCCACTCTCTGCTACATCATACCATCCGGATGGCAGCCCACACTCTGCTTATCTTCACCAACTACACCAGTTCAGGTACGCAGCACCCGTGTCACCAGAGCTTGCACCACTTGGGACGGCAGCCCTCTCTGCTCCTTACCACTTCAGGTACGCAGCACATGTGTCACCAAAGCCTGCACCACTTGGGACGGCAACCCTCTCTGCACCTCACCACCCTTCAGGTACAGAGCACCCTTGTCACCAGAGCTTGCACCACCACCACCACTCGGGATGGCAGCCCTCTCTGCTCTTCATCTACCACCTCAGGTACAATAGCACCCTTGTCACCAGAGCCTACATCACCTCATCTTCTGCTGCCACTACCACCTCGGAGTGCCTTTGCATCCACTCGGCGCGAGCCTTCGACACCGTCCACCTCTCGGAGTGCTTTGCCTCACATCGACGGGAGCCTTCGTCATCAACCATGCTTCAGCTCCGACATCATCTCTGCTTCTGTACTGGTCTTTCTACTCGGAGTCACCTCAGATTAGAGGGCTCTTGTACATATGTTCACTCACCATTATATATAGACTTACTCACATATTTCATCTTGTGTCGTTTTGCTCTGATCTCTCGTACATCTTGTCCTTTCGTCCTCTTGCCCTCACATGGTATCAGAGCTATCGTGAGCAAAGGAATTGAAGACCTTGAGAGCACACAACATGGATCGTCTACTTGCACCCCCGGAGGACCAATTCTTCTCACCTGAAGTTGTTTCTCCAAACTTTGGGACTTCTTACTCAATGGAGAGCCTCGTTCAAGATTTTGCTTTGGGAGACAACCAACCCATGTACATCCACTCATCTTCACCACCTTTGCCATCACGATCGCCCTCTCTGAGTTTATCAGATTTTGTTTCTAGAGGGGAGGGGGATACATTCCTTTTGTTAGTGTGTCAGTGTGGGATGGCCCTGGCATCCATCATTTTCTCTCATCTTCTCTCATGGTCCCCTTTTTGGACCGAGAGGGGGTGTGTGAAAACAGTAGTTTTCCTAGCGCTAAAAAGGGGAATTTTCTAGGTATTTTTGGTCTTACTTGGGGATTTTTGTCTTGGCTGCTGGCCTACAGCCTTTAGGCTGACCGACCAGCACTCCCCCTTGGTACAATAGCCTTGCCAGGCTTGCCTATCACTTCACCAAGTGTACCACTTCATTGCATATATCCGGTACCATATGTTGCTGCTGCTGCTGTTGCTTCTGCCAGGCTCTACACAACATCTCTTCATCATCCTTGCCTAACATTCAGCACATCAGCGTTTCTCATCTGGCCACTACATGGGACAGCAGCCGACTCTCTGCTACAGGCCACACCGTGGGACAGAAGCCCTCTCTACTACCTTCAGCGTTTACATCAGCACTTATCTTCAGCGTTTTACATCAGGCTTACATCAACGCTTACGTCAGGCTTACATCAGCACAGACATCAGCGTTTGTCATTTGCGTTTACATCAGGCTTACATCAGCATTTACATCAGCACACCATCAGTGCTTACTTCAGTGTTTATCATCAGCAGATGCTTAGATCAGCACATCAGCGTTTTTTCCTCAGCTCTCACCATCGGGACAGCAGCCCACTCTCTGCTACATCATACCATCAAGATGTTAGCCCGCTCTCTGCTTATCTTCACCAACAACACCACTTCAGGTACGCAACACTCGTGTCGTCAGAGCTTGCACCACTTGGGATGGCAGCCCTCTCTGCTCCTTACCACTTCAGGTACGCAGCACCTATGTCACCAGAGCTTGCACCACTCGGGACGGCCGCCCTCTCTGCTCTTCACCACCCTTCAGGTATGGAGCACCCTTGTCACTAGACCTTGCACCCTTCAGGTCTTGCAGCACCCTTGTCATCAGAGCTTGCACCACCACCACCACTCGGGACGGCAGCCCTTTGTGCTCTTCATCTACCACCTCAAGTATAGCAGCACCCTTGTCACCAAAGCCTGCATCACCTCATCTTCCGTTGCCACTGCCACTACCACCTCGGAGTGCCTCTGCATCCACTTGACACGAGCCTTCAACACAGACCACCTCTCAGAGTGCTTTGCCTCACATCGACGCGAGCCTTCGTCATCGACCGTGATTTAGCTCCAACATCATCTCTGCTTCTGCATTGGTCTTTCTACTCAAAGTCACCTAACATTAGAGGGCTCTTGTAAATATGTTCACTCACCATTATATATAGACTCACTCACATATTTCATGCTGTGTTGTTTTGCGCTGATATCTCGTACATCTGGTCCTTTCGTTCTTTTTCCCTCACACTTGGTAGCTCTGATTGGGGAGTAGTGGAACCCACCAAAGGAGTGTCCCCTTTTAAGTTCCTTGACCACCTCCATTTCATTTGAATTACCAATTTCAGTATCTGACTGGGCCAGGTTCATCCTACTAGGTTCTTCAATCCGGTGCTCCTTCTGTAGGGGTTGGTAAGAGTTGATCAGGTCATGGTCCATCTGGTTGATTTCAGCATTGATTGGGGAGATGTTTGAATAGGACTTTCTACTGGATGGTATACTCCTCACAATTAACTTCTATTTCATCAATTAGGGGTTTATCAAGATAAACTTCAACAAGGATTTGAGGATGCCAGGCTGGGTTGTAGTCATTCTTGGGTCTTATTCCTGGGACTTTACCTATGGGGGAAACATTCTTCTTCACCCACGGGTAGAGATAGAAGGGGAGATTGGGTAGTTCTACCCACATAAGGCAGGCAGAGGGTTTGGGGCAATTGGGGTTGAAGTCTTTAGACCATTTGGAGAAGCACAAGGGGAGGTTCCTATACATCCATTGCCCAGATCCCAGAACCTTTAGGGCCATATCAGAGTCCTTCATAAGAAATATATAGTATCCATTGGGGTGAGCCTGGATGACCTCAGCTTCTAGGTCTATGCTAATCCAATTATCCCTTAGCCAACTTCTTAGATACTCAACCGGTGGTCTTGGACCGAACAGTAAACTGACTAAGCACCTGGCTGAGTAATCCCTTTCCAGAGCATGCACCATGTCTGAGGGCAAGCAGACCTGTGGTATAATGGCAGAGGGATTACCTGGATGCATCCTTTGGGGGCTCCTTGCTACCGGCCTCCTCCTTCTCTTCCATTTGTTTCTGAAGTAGTAGTAGTTTAAGTTCTTCAACACGAGCTCTTGAATCTTCCAGCTGCTTTTTGGTTTCAATGAACTCTTCTAACATCTTGTCGTATCTCGTCAGAGATTCTCTGTTAGGATCCATAGCAGGGGGTCAAGAGGGAAAGTGGTGCTGCCAGGGAAGAAGGTCGCCTCTGAGGAACTGGGGGCTCTGTGCTGCCCCGGCACTGGAGCCGGCGCCTTGTGCCCTTAGCAGGGTTGGGGTACCCCTCCACTTGGTGCCCATGCACCCAAGGGGAGGGCGGGGGGTGCGGGGCGTTGTTGCTGAGTCGCCGATCCAACAGGCCTGGGAGCTTGAAGACAGAGGTGAAAAACAAGAAGAGGGGGCGCTAATCTGTCAAACCCTAGCTACCATCACTACCATCTCTTTGCTGTCAGCTCTATGTATGAGACTCATCTAAGTAATCTTGCCATACTGAAAATTGGATCTTATTTTATGATATACTAATGACTTTAATTGCAATTATGAGTGCAAATAGCACTTAGCAATTGATTGACATTCCATAGAGGGGAATCACTGCTGCCTGGGATCAATCAAAGATCTCGTCTGCTCAAGCAAAATTGGTTCCTTTCTGTGCTTTACAACGTTCATCAAGCATTGTTGCTGATCTTCTTTTCAAATGGCCAAGACGATTATTATTTCTTCAAAAATAAAACTGGTTATTAGATATAACAGTTTTGTGAAGTCTGCCCCTTCAAGATGTGCTGCAAGAACCTTCTCATCTGGAAGGGTAACGACCCTTGCTCTAGCAATTGATTGATGACATTGGTTACATTATCTGATGGCAAGCAATGATATGTAGTGGACGAATGCTTTCATTCCTTCTCTAGAGTGTCCCCACAAACGTTAAGTGATATTGGCAGTGAGAGATTGCCCACATTAGCATTGATGGAGAACAAAAAAGTGCAATTGAGAGCAGATGGGTTGGGGACTTCACAAGGCTTTTTACAAGGGTTAGCAATTCATATCCCTTGCAAGTTTTGTCAATTTAGGTTTCCTAACATGCTTTCTTGTGAATGTTGAGTCCACGACAATGGAGCATAAAACTAGCATAGATGAGCACATTTTCATAGCTACCAATATCTTTTTTTGAGGCCTCTTGGTTCTTGTCATTGAGGTGACAGTCCATTCTTTGAAAAACAGTAGTCCTAATTTGCACCTTCAGATACAAATGCAAGTATTTTTATAAATTGCAAGCTTGTTTTTGGTTTCCCCTGGTTGTCTTCCTCGGGATCACCTGGGCTGTATACAGCGTGTATGGGTTTGCACCTTCAGTTACAAATACAAGTATTTTTACAAATTGCAAGTTTGTTTTTGGTTTTTTGAATGGTTCCCCTCGTTGTCTTCCTCAGGATCACTTGTACTGTATACAATGTGTATGGGCTTGCACCTTCAGTTACAAATGCAAGTATTTTTACAAATAGCAAGTTTGTTTTTTGTTTTTTGAACCGTTCCTCTGGTTGTCTTCCTCAGGATCACTTGGACTGTATACTATGTGTATGGGCTCTAAAAATCATGCTGATTAGTCAGCTGCTTGCCAGTGTAGGGGAGTTTTGAGGCCCCTGTTCTTACTTTGACTGATGCACTTTGAGGCAGGTAGTGTGTGACTGATAGTTGTTGGAAGGAGCAGCTGTCAGCAACTTGTTTACTTGTTATCTATATTATCGACTCGCATTGTTTTGTTTGCAGTCAGTGTCCAAGGTCCAGGAAAGGGCAGTGCCAAAATTTGAGCTTACCCCATTACCCGCACATGAAGCCCTTGTGTTGGATGTGCGACCTTCTCTGCTGCTACCAAGTGAGGCAACTCCTTCACATGAAGTACCCATCTGTCCGATTTCAAGCTTCTACCATTCAGAAGCATGGCATTCTCTTGTACTATCCAGCCTCTGCTTTTTTTACAAAATAAGCGATAGGCTTCGGGTGCTCTCTTTTGTGTCTTTGCATTTCTTCCCTCTATTCAACGATGCATGTGCCAGGTGCATTGCATGTACCTATGTACGTAGCAATCATCCTATTTTACAATTTGATCCACTCAAAAACATTCATCTGAGCAGAGCTGTAGCTAGCAGAAAATTACTTGCCACCATGATTCATTGCCATAAGGCATCACATATTTCAATCACGTGTCGACGATCTGAGAATGGAATGGCCCTCTTCACCTTCACTTGAGCTGCCACATTGGCAAACATTCGGAGCAGAGTCTAACCTGCAAAAAAGGAAAACCTATTCAGTAATTTTGTAGTTAAAAGTATCTCCACAAAATGACATCCCCCACCGAGATTATAGTCAAACACAATCCCTGAATCAGCTACATACTGCCCGCTCAGCATTTTCCTGTATCCACTACTGAGGCTGGAGACTGTGAGCAAATGCACACACATGCTTGTTCATCTCTACATGGCTTTGCTCATATGCATCATGCTATTGTTTTGGACCTACATCATCAACTTTGTCCCACCTGCTGGCTGCAGCATAGATATTTGAATGCATCACACTTGATGTAGCGTAATATATGGCACTGAATCAAAGCCAGCATTTACAACATTTAATGCACGTTCTACATCACTATGAATTTTACAAGCACTCAACAAGCTTGCTCTTGCAGAAAGATTTTTTTTAAATGGCATAGAATTGAGGAGATCCTCTGCTTCGTCTAAGTGCCCTGCACGGCCAAAGATATCAATCATGCATACGTAGTGCTCCATCAATTGTGGTACACCATGGTTACTATACATAGAAGAAAAATATCGAGTGCCATCCTCCACCCTTCCTGTATGACTACATGCAGTAAGAACAGAAATGAATGTGATGCTATTCGGTTTGACACCTTCAAGTTCCATTTGGTCAAAGAGTTCTAAAGCCTCGTTGCCATGCCCATTCTGTGCACATGCTGTTATGAGGGCATTCCAACATACTAAATCATGTTGAGACATCCTTAGAAAGATACTCTTTGCCTCATGCAAACTCCCACACTTGCCGTACATATCAACGAGTGCAGTGCCAACAACATCATCTTGCTTGTATCCTCTGATAACAATGTCAGCATGAATCTCTTTTCCTTTCTCTAGGGCCACTGCGTTGGCACAAGCATTGAGAGCACATATGAGGATAACCTTATCTGGCATGATGCTTCCAAGTTCCATATGATGGAAAAGAAGTAAAGCCTCCGGACCTTGGCCATTCTGAGAAAAGGCTACAATTATGGAGCTCCAAGAGACCACATCTGGATGGGGCATTGCCTCAAACACAATTCTTGATTCGAGTAGGCTACCAAACTTGCCATACATACTAACAAGGGCATTACTTACCATTGGATCCTGGCTAAATCCACTAGCAATACTGGCAGCATGAAGCTCTTGCCCTATTTGTAGAGATGGTGAGCGGCCACAGGCATCAAGGGCACAGAGAAAGCTGACACTGTCTGGCTCAATGCCTTCAAATTGCATACAATGAATAAGATCGATTGCTTCCTTGCCATGCCCATTCTGAGCACAGAGAGCAATCAAGGCATTCCATGAAACAACATCTCGAACGATCATTCGGTTAAACATCCTCTTCACATCCTTGTGATTCTTGCACTTGCTATACATATTTAGAAGGGCATTGGTCATCACAACATCCCCTTCATAGGCATTTTCAATGATTTCAGCATGCATTTGCAGACCCGAATTTAAAGTTTCCAAGCTGTTGCATGCTTCCAGTGCTGAGATGAAAGTGATTTTATCTGGCATGATGCTATAGGTATGCATTCGATGAAACAAATCAAGTGCCTCCCTGTCACATCTATTCTCAACAAACACTTTGATCATGGCATTGCAAGGAGCAGTATCCTGCCATTGTATTCCACTGAAAGCACTCAAGGCATCATCCACACTCTGACATTTACCATACATATCCAAAAGGGCGGTCCCCACAGTTACATCTTGCTCAAGCCCAATGCCAACCAGAAGAGAATGTATCTTGTGACCCTCTCTAAAGTCAGGTACGCTGCCACATGCCTCAAGTGCACAGATGAAGCTTATAATATTGGGCTTGACGGTTTCGAGTTGCATCTGATAGAAAAGATTCAAAGCCTCCTTGCTGTGCCCGTTCTGAGTGGATGCAGCAATCATGGTATTCCAAGCAACAGTGTCCTTGTGCTGGGTGTTGGCAAACACAAAACTTGCATCATCAAGCTTCCCACACTTGCCGTACATATTGATAAGGGCAGAGCACAAAACAGTGTCAAGCTCATACCCACTGTTAAGCATGGCACCATGAATCTTCTGTCCCATATATGAGGTTGTCAAATTGGCACATGCTCGAAGAACACAAGTAAAGGTGACCTGATTTGGCACGATATCATTGAGCTGCATATTCGAGAAAAGAACCAAGGCCTCTTGGCTGTATCCAGTGTACTCACATGCTGCAATCATGGCCGTCCATGAAACCACATTTTTCTCTGGCATTCTATGAAACACACAAGTAGCACAAGACAGTCTGCTGCCTTTGCCATACATGTTGATGAGAGCAGTGCCAACAACAACATCTGCCTCATAACCATTGTCAACAATCGCAGCATGAATCTCCAGACCCTTTTCTAAAAATCCCACACCTGCACATGCATCAACAGCACAGATGAATGTCACCTTGTTTGGCATGATGCCTGTCGCTTGCATCTGGAAGAAGAGTTTAAGAGCCTCATGGCCGCAATCCTGTGCTGCATACGCTGACATCATAGCGTTCCAAGACACCACATTCTTCTGGGGCGTTTTGTCAAAAACCTTTCTTGCATTATCCAAACTTTCGGTCTGAGCATAAGAAGTAAGAAGCATGTTCCATGAGTACACATCATGGTTGCATATTTTATCAAATGCAGCTTGTGCAGGCTCCACAGCTCCGAGAGTGCCGTACAAGTGGACAAGCCAGTTCCCCATACATGCGTTGCGGTCATATCCGTACTTGCTGATGCAGGCGTGCAAATATTTACAGTATTTCAAGGATTTGCACTGTTGTAGAAGTGGAAATAGGGTCTCAAAGCTCGGAAGGAGGTAATCTACTAGCTGAAGAAGATGAGAGTCTCCATTGTGGTCTTCGTAAAGGTCTTGTAGAGGCTGGGTATGGTCACCTTCTTGTTCTGATAATAGAGGTTCACAGTTCCACAAAGCCGAAAGCTCCTTCTGAGAGCTTCCCGGTGTGTCAAGCTTTCCATCCCTGTGAATGGGCTGCACAGCGACGCCTTTGAGTTCCGCGCAGGGTTCCCTATCGATGGCTATAGGATAGCCGCAGGTAACCCTCCGTATGAGCAGGGGTTTTTCGGGTAACCCTTGGTGTGAGCAGGGCGATGGGGTATAAGGAGAAATTGCACGTGAGTGATGCAAAGCCATGTGGAGGGAGAAAGGGAGTTGGGCTTTAGGAGAGTGTTGTTACACTTTTGTCGGCGGGCGGCCGCCCAGATTGGAACAAATGTCCGTGCATTGGTTACACACCCTTGCAGAGCCCGGTTATCATTCCAGTCTGACGATTGAAGGCCGCCTCTATGCGAAGCTGTACATGGACGTCTTGCTGTGACGAGACAGTTCGACCCTCTGTGTTGTCGAAATGGCGATCTTCTACCTTCTTCTGGTCTGGGCTAAGCAGAACCTTTCCATGGGGCAGATGGCAGCTTTTGCCCCAGGGCTGCTGCACACCAGCTGGTCCTGGGGGCGCTCCTGCAGTAGCCACTTCCGCATTCCTGGCTACTACCAGACCAGCGACACGGAATGGCTTTGTGGAGCAAGCTAGCTCTCCTACGTCAATGGACATTGACCTCAACCAGGTGCTTTCCACTCGACCCAGCATTGCTGCCTTGACCTCTATTCTCCGCCACTGCGGTAGCTCCAAAGCATTGCTTGATGGTAAACTTGTCCACCAATATATCAACAGACATGGATATCATCGCAACACATACATCAGTAATTGTCTTGTCCTTATGTATGCTGATTGTGAGAGCATGGAGGATGCACAAGAGGCTTTCGATAAAATTTCCCGCCCAAATTCATTCTCATGGAGTATCCTCATCAGGGCCTATGCTCAGAATGGCAAGCTGGATGAGGCAAGGAGTGTGTTTGCCAGAATTCCTCGGCCCGACGTTGTCTCTTGGAACACCATGATTGCAGCCTATGCTCAAAAGCAACAAGGTAAGGAGGCACTAGATCTCTTTTGGAAGATGCAGCAAGATGGGGTCGAACCAAACAAGGTTACATTCTTATGTACCCTTGAGGCATGTTCCAGTCTAATGACCCTAGAAGAGGTGCAGGAGTTCCTTACAGCTATCAATGGGAGCAAATACACTGACGATATTGTAGTGAAGACAGCCCTTGTCAATTTGCATGGGAAGTGTGGAAGGCTGGATGATGCATTCAGCATATTCGACAAAATGCCCCATCGTGATGTGGTGTCATGGAATGCCATTATTGCAGCATACGCAAAGAACGGCCATGGCAAGAAGGCTTTGGATCTTTTTTGTCAGCTGCAGCTGCAAGGTATGAAATTAACACCCGTAACATTTGTGTGTGCTCTTGATGCATGTGCGAGTCTCTTAGCTCTGCGGGAAGGGCTAAGGATACATGCTGGTTCTGTCTATAATGCATGTGACAGAGATCTTGCTGTGGTGAATGCCCTCATAAAAATGTATGGCAAGTGTGGGCGTTTGTATGAGGCAAGGGATTCTTTTGGTAGAATAACTCAGCATAACGTGGTCTCTTGGACAGCATTGATGTCAGCGTGTGTAGATGGTAATCAAGATGAAGAGGCTCTTTGTGTTTTTTGCCAGATGCAGCTTCATGGTCTTAGACCAAATAAAGTTACTTTTGTTTGTGCCCTGGATGCATGTGCTAATTTGGCAGCCCTAGAAGAGGGATTATCAATCCATGCTGCAGTTGCCAATAATGAATATGAGCAAGATGTTGTCGTGGGGACAGCTCTTATCCATATGTATGGCAAGTGTGGCTTTGTGCAAAATGCTAGGAGTGTGTTTAGGAGGACAAGTCAACAAGATGCAGCATCTTGGAATGCCATGCTAACAGCATGTGCCCAAAATGGCCATGGTGAGGAGACTCTAAATCTTTTCAATCAGATGCACACGGCTGGATTTAGGCCAAACAATGTCTCCTTCACCTGTGTTCTTACTGTGTGCAGTCACATGGGATGGGTTGATGATGGCAGGAGGCATTTCATGTCTATATATAGAGATTACAGCATACGCCCCACGATGGAGCATTGTGCTTGTATGATAGACCTTCTTGGCCGTGCGGGGTGCTTGGAAGAAGCGGAAGACTTGGTTGATAGTTTGCCAGCTGGGAAATTGGCTTCAGTATGGACAAGCCTGCTTGCTGCCTGCAGAATTCACAGTGATGTGCAGCGGGGCTTGCGTGCTGCAGATCATTTTTCTGAATTGGATTCAATGGATCCAGCACCTTATGTGATGCTGGCAAATATTTGTGCCGCAGGGGATAACTGAAGTGCCATGTTTAGGCTTTACCTCCTCGGTTGTCAGAGCAGGAGAGCAGCCCTTATGAGGTCATTGGTTGCTTCTAAAGAGGGTGAGCCTGGCTATGAAGCCTACTAGTGCACTGTGTCACCTCAGCCTTTGGGTTAGCCTGGCTGAGCTGCCCTTTGCAGAGCCTGCCCATTTACTGCCTAGTCCCTTGCCTGGATAGCCATTATGTCACAGCATTCCTTCGATGAATGATGATATTTTCAAGCAGTGTGCCTAGAATGATAGAGGTCACAAGTACTGTGCTGTGCTCTAAGAAGGTGGGACATCTTGCGATGAGTGAACTGTGGGTTTTATGCCGCACAAAAATTGCAAAAAGGGGTTTTAGTGAGACTTCTGGACACTAGATTTTGAGGCAGGAGCAGCATATCATTTGTAAATGTGACCATGCAGCAACACCAGCTAACATATGCAGCCCAGTGTAGCAAAGGGGATTAGATAGTCACAGACAGGTCAAGCGGGTAACAATCTAAAGATAAAAAGGGGGGGGGGGGGTGGGGGGGGAGCTGTGCTGGCTACAATACGGATTTCAAAGTATGGAACATTTTAGCCAAAAGGTATTGAAAATTGAAGGTGGTTTAATAGTTCAAAAAGGGTATGCCATCGGATACTTCACATCACTCCTGCAGCCTTGTAGGCTTTGTACATGTTGAAGCAAGCCCTTACTTTCCTCAAGTTGGCCTCATGGGTTGATCCATTTGTTGACCTATAGATGCTAGTAACTACACATTTGGAGGAAGATGGACAACCCTACTGCTTACATAATGCTGAAGCCCAACTATGGCTTTTCCAGAAACTGTCACAAGGTTGCTGGCTTGTCAACAAAGTCCTTGTCACTACACAATCTGCTCTCAATGGTCATCATGTACTTGGAAATTCCAACTCCAAGATCGTAGAGTTTATCATTTCATGCTTTATCTTGATTAATGAAAGGGTATTTTAGATGTAACATGTATCCTGTGTAGTTCTCAAGATTTTTATTATACAGTTTATATAACTTTGTATGTATGTATGTGTGCATATGTATAATATCAAGAAAGGTAACATATTTAATGTACTTATCCCTGTCAGCACTTCAAGATTCATAGAGTTGTGCGCTGTACACCACAAACTTTACATTGAACCACTATGGTGCCACAACGAAATTATTCAAACTTTATATGGTTACTTTGTGAAAGCAAAATCTATGACTTGGGCAGCTATGATGTTCTATACATATGTATAATTTGTGGCTCGGGTGTCTCTAATTTTATTTATTTTTTGTTTGTTTTTGGTGATTCTCTTCTTTCTTTTAAAATTATTCGTAATTTCAGATTCATCTGGCCTTATGACGGTATATATATAATAGGAGTAAACTACTTTTGGAGCTGCTTCTGTTGGCATGCCTATTCTGTGGGATAGCGGTTATAAAATTCTCCTCCCAAAAAGCACGCAGTGTTACTAGCTTTGGTGGGATGGGGCTCTTACCTGCATTGGGCCAACGTTAGTAACTGATTGCTTATTGAACTTGTTTTATTGAACCACTCGAGATGTTCTAGCTTAACAGGGGGACTTTAATCATGCACAAGTTGTTTAACAATTGCTTATTGAACTTGTTTTATTGAACCACTCGAGATGTTCTAGCTTAACAGGGGGACTTTAATCATGAACAAGTTGTTTTTCAATAATTAATCAAGTATATGCACTCTTTTCAAAGGATACCTTAGAGTATGTACACTCTTGTCTCTTAACTACCTGTGAGGTGGTGCCAATTGAGCCAAGGGAGATGGAGGCTCTTGCTTTGTCATGTGCATCACATCGATGAGTGCCACATGGAAATGGATCTTACTTGCAACCGCCTCTATGGTCTTATTTGGGCAGTTTGGACAGCCCAATAGGTGCCCAAAGGTGCCCAAGACATTGCCCTGGGCACAATATGACAATATGAAGCTGTTTTATAGTTACTTTGATGATGTTTTAGGACCTGAAAGTGGATGGCTGACCTGAAAACAACTTGCCATCCTACCCCTATATAAAGGTGGTCCAAGGTCATTGTAGTAGGACAGATATCTCAATGATCTAGATCTGTTAGGCATCTCTTTTGTGTTGGCAAGAATCCTTGCATAGAGGCAGCCCGAGGCAGCTCTTGGCATGAACATAAGTATTTGGAGAGCATGGCCAAGCTTTGGAATCAACAAGATCTTCTGTATGCATAGTAGGTTAGCATGCATGAACCGGATCTAAGTCTAGATCTGAGTACCATTGTACATATTCATGTTTTGGAATATACAGTAGGGTTACATCTCTCATCTCTTGTGTGTTTGCTAAAACAATAGAATTAGCGTTAATCAAGTTCACATTTCCACAATGCATGTAACACTGGTATCAGAGCATAGGTCAGCCTAGGGCAGTCCTTAGCTAGAGTTTTTTGCAGGCTGAATTAGGGTTTGCATTTTAACGTTTGTAGGTCAAAATTAGGATTTTTTTTAATGTCTTGCATTAGTTCAGCCCTTGCAACAGTGTTTTCAATCCTAGATTCAATGTGCATAGTTGAAAAACTGAATTAGGGTTTACATTTCAGCCCATTTTTTGCATTTAGTCTAGGTTCATCAAAAACTTTTCAGCCCATTTTTTGCATGTAGTCTAGGTTCAGCAAAAGCTTAGCCTAGGTCTAACCTAGATAGGAAATGGTTTTTTTTCGATACTCCCTCAACAAGAACCTCACCTAGATGGAGAGCCTTGAAGACATGGAGGAGAGGCACCGACGAGAGAGAGGACTTGCTTCGGGAGTTTTGGCGTGAACAGTAAGACTGTCGGCGACGCGAGGAAGAAGTGGGTCAAGCAAGGGTTTGGGAAAGAGCCGAGATCATCAAGATGGTGACAAACAACCTAATGGTAGAGGTCATGGCAGGAAGGATAATTGTCACCTAGGGTTGAGGAGCATCCCAAGACCGAGAGAGTGTTGGCCCAAGTGAGGGAGAACTTCCAAGACATGAGGAATTCTTGGGAAATGCGATCATGGAAGAAGGTGTTTTCGAGCAGGAGGAATTCCTGGGAAATGTGAGCGTAAAAGTATTAGCCTTTGGCCTCCGGGAAGCCCTGTTGTGAATAGAGCTTACACACAGGCACTTTCTACCATGACCGGACATGGGTTTTTTCCCATGTGAACACACTCCTGTGTGTTGGGCACTTAGCTCTAGGCCTTTTATGTACTCACTAGCACTTTCATATTATCAATCGAGTACACTTTCTAGCACATTTTGCCTCGTACGTCTCTCTCTCTCTCTCTCTCTCTCTCTTCGTGTTCGAGTTGCATGTGTGTGTCTGTGTGTGTGCAGGGAGCTTCCACCCCATCCAACATTGGTATCAGAGCTCCATAAGCTGGTCGCCCTGGTGCCCTGCAGCTGCCCACAGTTGCCCGCCATCTGCTCGCCTGTCCACAATCGCCATCAGTTGGTCGCCACTCAGATTTGTAGCAGAGCAGCCACCTCTCAGCTACCCGCTGTATGGATCTGTAGAGCAGCAGCCAGGAGCCGCTTGCAGCCGCCACGAAATCAACAGTTGCCGCCTGCACCGCCCACTGCTCCACTGTTTTGCCTACGCCAGGAGACTCGCCTAGGTGCGAATTAACAAACCCCCAAATCAATTTTTTTATTTGGGGATTCTGCCAGCGCTGCCATAGCAGTGCCCATCCACCGGGCTGAGCCGCCTGCTCCACCTGCCACCGCCCACTGCTCCACTATTTTGCCTACGCTAGGAGACTCGCCTATGTGCGAATTAACAAACCCCCAAATCAATTTTTTTATTTGGGGATTTCTGCCAGCGCTGCCATAGCAGTGCCCATCCACCGGCTGAGCCGCCTGCTCCACCTGCCCCACTGCCGCCGCCGCCGCTGGCGGCACCACTGTTGCAGAGCCAGCTTTTTAGACCAAAAAGTTTTGCACAGCTGTGTTCCTCATCATTTTCCGAGTCTCCCAAGCCGAAGAACTCTAGAATTGGAGGCCGCTTAGGCCATCAAAACCCCTCTGCAAATTTTCAGCTTCTCCAAAAACAGAGCTGAATTGAGCCCTGGGTAAAATCCGGCATTCCTCGTGCTCTTTGTCAGTGCACTCGGCATTGAAATACAACATTTTGACACCCTGTGTGTTTTTGGATGTGTGGCTTACATGCATGTACCAGCATAGCAAAGACAAACTTGAAGCAAAGGCATTGAAATGTATTTTTGTGGGTTATAGCAGTGAGAGCAAGGGATACAAGTTGTATGTACCTTCCACCAAGAAGATTATTGTGTCCAAAGAGAGGATTATTGTGTCCAGAGATGTCATCTTTGATGAATATGCATCTCAACCCATGCTTTCACATAGGCTACATCCATCAATTGATGCCCCAGATGTCTTTGATACATTGCTGCCATTATTTGGTACAGGTGCTGAACATGTTGAGCTTAATTTGGCTCTAAATCAGCCTCCTGTTTTGCTGCTGAAAATCAGCAGCCCAACATTCCCCCTATTGCTCCAGATGTGCCAGAGTTTGATCATGATACCATGGGTGATGCATTGGTTGAAGAGGATGCAGCCATTCGTGACTCACAGAGAGTTCTCCACTGGCTCATTGACACCTTGCGTGATAGCAAGATGCCTACACTTATGCGAGGTCTTACATGTGCTACCTCTCCACATGCATCTCATTTTGTTGACACAGCTCTTGCTGCTACCGCATATAATGAGTAGCCACTTTCTCATTTTGATGCATTGGAGAATGATAATTGGGTTACAGCCACGCGTTTGGAGTTGGCCTCCATTGAAAAAAATGCTACATGGGAGTTATGTGACTTGCCTGTAGGCAAGTGTACTATCGGCACAAAATGGGTGTATAAATTGAAACGCAAGCCTGATGGCCCGATTGATCGCTATAAGGCTCGTTTAGTCGCCAAAGAATATGCCCAACGAGAGGGCATTGACGATGAGGAGACTTTTGCGCCTACTTCCTGTATGACTACCATACGCACTATTGTTGCATTGGCTGCACATAAAGGTTTGAATGTGCATCAGTTGGATGTCAAAACTGCTTTTCTGAATAGTGATTTGTAGGAAGAAGTTTATGTATCACAGCCTCTTGGCCTTGTTCCGAAAGGTGCAGAGCATAAAGTATGCAGATTGCGTATAGCACTTTATGGCCTTAAACAGGCTCCTCGTGCTTGGTATCAAAATATTCATGCATACTTGCTCTCTCATATTTTTTAGAATAGTCCTACTGAGAGTACCCTCTATGTTCGCAAACAAGGGGATGATTTCACAAGTGGCTCGCCCTGACGAGGGGCAAATTTCAACTTTCATAGCAGCATGCATTTGCTGTTATAGACATGGGGCTTTTGAATTACTATTTGGGTATCTAGTTTATACTAGTTGAGGGGGGCATCATGCTATCTTAGAGAAGATACATTGAGCAGCTAATAGAAAGGTTCAAAATGATAGATTACAAACCTGTTTCTACTCCTATGGAACTAGGCTTACGACTATCACTTAAGGACTTTTCTGAGCCATTTGATGTTGCCACTTATCTATGCACTACCCATCTTGATATTCAGTATGCAGTGTCAGAGTTGAGCAGATTTATGCATTGCCCTGGCACTAGGCAATGGTAAGCAGTGAAGTGTGTCTTTCATTATCTTAGGACTTTGCATTGTTTTATGGCAATGTGTCTTCTTTATGCTTGACCGCCTACACTGATAGTGACTGGTCACTAGGCAGGATGTTATGACACTAGCATGTCAACCAGTGGTTATTGTTTCCTTCTTGGCAGTTCATGCATTTCATGGCTTAGTAGAAAGCAACCGACAGTGACCACTTCTAGTGGTGAGGCTGAGTACAAGGCAGCATTCATAGCTATTGTGGAGTGTGTATGGCTCTCCCGTCTATTGCCAGATCTTGGTATTAGACAACCGTCTTCTACCACTAGGGTGCATTGGCAGTGGCACGAAATCCAGCTTTTCATGTGCGGACAAAGCACATTGAAGTGCATTATCATTATGTCAGGGAGAGTGTCACGTGCATCCCGCACTTGGATGCCATGTAGACATATCTGTACAGAAGGTGCAGGACCTGGGAAGGTGAACTGGTCCCATGTGAGCCCAGTTCGGGACGAGTCATCCAGGGATCCATCTCAGTTGTCCGAGGTTAGGTGTGCATTGTCCTGCACAGGAGTCCAAGGTCAGGTGTGCCCTGTCCTGCACATGAAACAGTGCCAGTCCGTGCTGTGAGTCTCCCTCTGGAATGATGTCAGTGATTCTGTGTATCTGGTATGGTACCGGATGCCAGATCATTGTGTAGATAGTTAGGGTTTGCGTTTAGAACAAGGGGCCAGCCCATAGGGCTACCCCAAGTCTTAGTGTGGGCATGGGATGGTGTGAAACCACCCCCATGAGGGCCAGGAAGGCCCTGGCTGAACCCACCAGCCATGGAGGGGCTGTAGGACAGCCCCAGGGGCAAGCCAGGGGTAGCCGACTGGTTATCCAGCCCTAGGAGGGGTGTAGGGCAAGTTTGGGGCAGCCCATACGGCTGCCCAGTCCCCAAACAGCCTAGAAACAGTGCCCAATCCCTCTTTGCACAGGCGCCTAATGCCCAGCCAGCCATGAGAGAGTGCGCAGCATTTAATGGGATTTTTCCAGCATTTAATGCTGAATTTACAGTCGTGGGACAGAATATTGTTGGCCACCTGGATTTACAGCTGGCCGACTGCCCTTTATGGAGTAGTATAAATAGGGAGCCCACAATCCCATTGTTTCATCTCAGATTTCACCAAGAGCTCAAGCATACAAGGGCTAGACAAGCCAAGGAGGTGCTAAGCAAAGGGGTGAAGGACTGCAGGTCAAGGGCAGAGTTTTCTCAGCCAAGAAAGGTCAAGATTTCTGTATTTTCTTTTCAGATTCACATCATTCTAATAAAGCAAATACACCATCCGTGGTTGGGGCCCTACAGAGGGTATTTGGGACCCAATACTGTCTCCTCTCCATCTCTCTCTATTTTTTGCACATCTTCATTCAGTTTGTGCGTTAATTTCCGTCGCGAAAAGAGTGCTGATTTCTGAGCCTTGAAGTTACCGATCTTCTCCGAAGCTTCCGCATGTTACAGTGGTATCAGAGCCTACTTCAAGTGCAAAGATTCACCAAAGAAATTAGAATTTTTTCTGGCTCGTGTGGTTGGTTTTCAAACGCTGGTGGACTACCCTTTTCGGAGTGACTCCTGTCCCTCGAAGGACGGTTGGTTTTCCGCCTCCGGACGTCTCCCACACCGATAGTGGATGGTCAAATTGCGTTCCAAAAAGGAAGTGCATTTTTCTGCTACGGCGAGCTTCGACGACGAGAGAGACCAAGAACCATGGGACCAGAGTGCACCAGGCAGCCCAGCTAGGGCACCAGGCTTGAGTGTTACAGATATGTTCCAGCAGATGATGCAAGCAATCGCAGACCAGACAACCAAGTTGGACGAGCAGAAGGCGCAGATCTTGGCTCTGGAAGAACGTACCCGTTCTCAAGCGTCGCGTTTTCCATCTCCTCCTCCCTCTCCTTCCGTATCTCAGATTCCAAATCCTTGACACAGGGACCCTCTCGCGGGGTCACAACCGCAGCCGAGCTCTTTGCTCGAGTTGCAGATGCGTGCATTGGAGATCCGACAACGTGAAGATGAAGCCATGCGACACGTGGAGCATGAGCGTTACCTAGCAGCTTTGGACGCCAGATTGACACCGGTGGCCATAGTAACATGGGACGGGGAACGTAACGGGGAACAGGGATGGGGACGGGGATTCTTGGGAACCGGAACGGGGAACGGGGGACGGCATGGGATGGCATACAAAATATGTAATTTTAAGTAAGCACTCATTTAAGATACTTAAAAATACTAAAACAAAGTCACTTTACACTTCCAAAGCATCAATAATAAGTCATACTAGCAAAAAAATGGGTGTTACAAAAAAGGAGATCGGGCACCCAGGACCCAGTCGCCAAAGGCTAAAGCAAAAGACAAGGGCAAAGGCCTAGGCCCTAACCACGTAAGTGGCATACAAAAAAGAGACTATCACTGGAGTAGTACATATGTCAAAAAGCCTCAAGGGGCATGTGAAGTGCTGGCCTCACGATCATGGGTCCCTGCAATGCGTGCAGGCTCCATAGAGATGTCCTCCACTTGCTCCTCCAACTCCTCATCATCTTGAGACATCTCCCACTCGGTGAATGCATCAGCCTTTGCAGTTGCACTCTTGCAAAGCATTCGCAAGTTTGCACTCACAAAGACTAGATCATTTGCCCGTTCCACCCCAAGACGGTTCCTCTTCTTTGATCCAATGTGACTGTATGAGCTCCAAAGTTGCTCTAGGCAAGAGGAACTCACTGCCTGGCTGAGAATGTGGATGGCTAGATGCTGAAGCTCAGGTCCATCCGAACCAAAATCTTCCCACCACAAAGCAGCCCCAACTTTGAAGCGACCATCCTGTGCATCCATGTCTCCATAAGAGCCCTGAAAGCTCCTATACCTGGACAACTGGTCACGGATCTTCCGCCTAACATTTGGGTCAAGCACAAGTCGAGTCAAGACAAGTCTCCATAGCTTGCTCACCTACGCGTCACTCTCTTGCCCTTTACCCTGAAACTCAGGGTCCACCACATAGGCTACTGCGTGCAAAGGAGAGGAGTAGGAGTTCCACCTACGCAGGCACGGATCTCCTCGTACCTGTCCTCATCTGGCTCCAAATCCCTCAGCTTCTCTATCATGCTGTCCATAGCCTCATATACCTTGCCGATGCATGGCTTCATACCATCCACAAGCCTCATCAAGTGGACAATAGGTTGAACCATAGCATCAATGCACTTCACTTTTTCCCAAAAATCAGGGCTCTTTGCTTTTTCCTTGCATAGAGCTCCTGTCTCAGTGGAAGCCAATGGTGAAGAAGTGAACTCGTCACTAATGAACAACTCTCTCAATGCACCACTACACTCTTTCAATCAGTGGAGCATCAAGAAGTTGTAGGCAAACCTCGTATCTGAGTATTTGAGGAGCTGACGGCTAGAATTTTTGGAGAATTCATGGCGTAGGAACTGATGGTTTGTGGCAAATGTCACTATTTGGCTGCCCACTTGGATGATAGGCCGGATCCATGGCAAGTCCCCAATATCCTTCAAGAGATTATTTAAGCAATGTGCCATGCAAAATGACACGGTGATGTTGGGGTACATGCTCTCAATGATCGCTCCGGCTGCCCTGTTTGAAGCCTCCCCATCAGCAACAAAGCCCACAACTAGGTTTGAGCCAATGATCTCTATGCCACTAGCCCACTCTGCTGCTAGCACATCAGCCCTCTTCCCGGTCCCAGAAGCATCATGTGAGGCGATGAAGTACATCTCACCGCGGGAATATGCGACAAGGCCATGGATGGACCTCTTCCACGTATCACCCCATCCATCGGCTATCAGGGACACTCCATTCCTTGCCCATTGTCGCTTCGTGTTTTCTGTTGCTTGCTCCACAAGCCTCTTCTCCTTCTCTAGCAATGTGGTGCGCAAGGACTCCGATGATGGGGGCGTTTAGTTTGCACCATACTCCCCTATCTTCTTCACCATGACCTTGAAGTAGTCCGATCTATCCAGAAAAAATGAATAATTTAATAACCGATCAACTTCAAAGTTCAAAGTTCAAGTAACTTGTAAGAGGAACATTGTAAAATGATAGATCTTAAGCTAGACATCTTAATTCTTGATTACCTGGCAACATGGGAAGCAATGTGGTCATGAAAGAAGAAGCGGGCTATGGCCGTATCCACCTCTTCCTTCTTCTTGGGGTCCCAACTACCCTCAAGAGTACTTTGCCGGCGTGAGTGTGTGGATGCGGTCGGCATGGAGAAGGATGGTGTTGGGGCCCGTTCTTGTGGGGCGGGTGATGCGCCCGCGGGTGCCGATGAAGTGGATGCACATGGGGATGCCGAACCTTGGGATGGCCTCACTAGTGTTGCGGGATCCACGGCCACATGCAGCACTCTCCTCCTTGAAAGCAAGGCCTCATGTGCGGCAACACGTTCAAGAAGCCTGTTGGGTTTTATGCTGTGTATGCACCCAGAGGAGTGCTAGTGATCATCAGTAGGTTACTGGGGCACTTTTTACTTCAGTTAGTGGAGGTTTTTTCCCCCAGTTTAGTTCATTTTCACTTATATGCAGTTTATAAGTGTTTTGGTCCACCCGGCACATTTATGGCCGGTCATGTGAACACTTATCCTTTAGGGGTCACTATTATGTGGCTTGTACTTCACATTTTTCTATCATTGAGAAATCTACAGCAGTCGTGTTCACTCCCTGCTTGTTTTCCATGTCTGTTTTCTTTCTGTAAACCCTAACCCTAACCCTGTGTAGTCTTCAATTGGTATCAGAGCCATTGAAGTTTGGCCCTTGCCCATTGCTGTACACTGCCTGCGCTCAGCACTAACCGTACATCAAACGTACAGCATCCGTACATCAGCGCCGCCTTCAGTCACACGTGCGCCTGCTGCCCGTACACCCATAGTGCGCCGCCTTCAGCTTCAGCTGTGCGCCTTATGCCCGTACATCCAGTCGCACGTCGCCTTCAATAAAGTACTACAACAGGCGTCGCCTACATTTACACACGTGTACTAGCCACCGTACGTCTACGCCTTCAGCGCCAATAGTACTACAAGTCGCCGCCTGCTGGTATTCGTCTGCAAGTCGACACCTGCAGCCAGTCGAGCGCATCCCTGTCATCAGCGCTGTTGTACCTGCTACGTACGCTTGTACCTGCATACAGCTCGACTGCAGCTGACGTGTACCTGCTGCTCAGTACAGTCTTCTGTACACACCTGCGCAGACAGCCGTACAACTGTCAGTACAAGCGACCAGCAGCATCTGGTGTTCCGTACTTGTTCTGTACCAGTCAACAGTACCTGCTCTTTGGTGGACTGTACCTGCATGAGTACAACAATCAACCCATATCTCAGCTGGTAAGCATTACAGGCTTTGAGTTTTGGGCATCCTTATTTTTCTCTGTGAAAAATATACAGGCACAACAGGCAGATTTTCTAGCAAGAAAATATACAGTTTTTTGCACAGTTTGGGTGCAGCAAATTTGGGCATTTTTGGGGCATTTTGGCATTGTGTACGCCATTTGCTGCCCTACTCAGTCATTGGTGCATTAAGCTGCACATTCAGAGGATTGAGAGTGCAGGAAGATTTGGGTAAACTGTATTCAGTGGAGTACAGTTGTTATCAGGGTTTTTGCTTTTGGGTTTTTTGGTAAACAGGTACAACATTGTGCGTAAAGCATAATGGCAAATCAACAGCAAAGTGATGTATTCACATATTTGTCTAAGGAAGACAAATTGGATGGCACGAACTACTCCTTGTGGAGTTTTATGCTGAAAAATGTGCTTGTGGCAAAAGGTCTTTGGGATTTTGTTAGTGGTGATGAACCACGTCCTGGTCCATTGGCTCCAGAGACTCCTTCTCAAGGGGGTGCTCGTGGACGAGGACAACAGGTACAGGCTCCAGGACAGCCATTGCCTGTTCAGAGAACAAATGCTCAAAAGACATGGGATGCCAGGGATGCACAAGCATTGTCACTCATTGCATTGTCAGTTCAGAGGTCTATTATACCTCATATTCGTTCAGCTGGCACTTCACAGAATGCATGGGTGACTTTGGAGCAAATGTATGCTGCTCGTAATGAGGCTAGGATCTCATTTTTGAAAAGAGAGCTGGAAAATCAGAAAATGAATGAAGGAGATGATATGTCTAGCCACTTGAACAAGCTGCAGGATTTGAGAGAGCAACTCATCAATGTGGATGAGATTATTCCTGAGACACAGCTTGTGTCCACCATTTTGCACTCTTTGCCAAGATCTTACTTGGCTTTCCATACCTCTTTGAACCTCAGCATGAGGAATGCTGTTGAACCCCTCAAGTATCAGGAACTTGTTGCTCTCTTACTACAAGAGGAGCAAATGAGGAAGAATATGAATATGAACACAAATGCTGAACAAGCATTTACTACAGGTCAAAAGGGGAAAGGGAAATCTCAGCCAAAGAGTGCAAATCAAAATTCAGGTGATGGTGGTTCTTCACAGGATACCAAGGAAAGTGATGGACAGCCCAAGAAGAAGGGAAAATGTCATTACTGTAAGAAGCCAGGTCACTACATTACATGTTGGAAGAGGATTGCCAAAGAGAAGGCAAAGGAAGCTGGGATGTCTGTTAATGATGCTCCTAAAGCTCCTCCAGAGACTGCTTCTTTTGTTGAGGACAGAGATTACTGTTTTTTTACATGCAGCTATGATGCCTCTTGGTCTACACAGGCACTCAGTTTGACAGAGCATGCATGTACTTGGTATTTTGATAGTGGTGCTTCAAAGCATATCACATCTCGCAGGGATTTGTTTAGTCATGTTGGCCCTGCCCCTGTTGGCAAAACTGTTCAGTGTGCCAACAATGCTTCATATCCAGTGTGTGGCATTGGGGAGATTCAGCTTACAGCCATTGATGGCACCATTCTCCGCCTTACAGATGCCTTATATGTACCAGGGATAAAGAAGAATTTGTTGTCCATTTCTTCTTTAGCACATTGTGGAATGCAGGTCCACTTTGATGATGATAAATGCATGGTCAGAGACAAAGCAGATGCCTTGACCTTGATGCTTACTGGTACATTATGTCATGGACTTTATGAGTTGGATGCATTTCAGCCAGTGGATCAGTCTGCTTATCATGCATTCACTCTTACTCCAGCTATGGTTGATGCGGAGTTATGGCATGCTCGCATGGGGCATGTAAATTTTGGTAGTCTTATGCTTATGCAGCGACATAATATGTTTACAGATCTACCTCTCATGGAGAAGCCTCCAGATCACATTTGTGAAGGATGTATTTTGGGAAAAATGCACAGGTTTTCCTTCCCACGTGATCAGGCTCTAAGAGCAACTGCAAAGTTGCAACTTATACACAGTGATCTTTGTGGTCCCATGCAGACGAAGTCATTAGGTGGTTGCTTTTATTTTGCAACATTTATTGATGACTTCTCTCGTATATGCTGAGTCTATCCTTTGACACAGAAATCACAGGTATATGATGCATTTTTGGCCTTTGTAGCACTTGCTGAGACAGAGTCTGGATGCAAGGTGAAGACTCTCCGTTCTGACCGAGGGGGGGAATATATGTCACATGTGCTGAATTCTTTTCTTGGGAGTAGAGGTATAAAACATCAGTATACTACTCCTTACACTCCACAGCAGAATGGGGTTGCAGAAAGGAAAAATCGGTCACTCATGGAGATGGCCAGATGTATGCTTAAGGCAAAAAGACTACCACATATCTTTTGGGTGGAAGCAGTAATGTGTGCTTGTCATATTTTGAATCGATGTCCCACAAAGGCATTGGTTTCTATTACTCCTTTTGAGGCTTGGCATGGCCGCAAGCCTTCTGTATCGCATTTTCGTATCTTTGGGTGCCTTGCATATGCACACATACCCAAAGAGTTGAGGAGGAAGCTTGATGATAAAGCCACAAAATGCATTTTTGTTGGGTATAGCCGTGAGAGCAAGGGCTACAGGTTATATGACCCACTATCCAGGAAGATATTTATCAGCCGGGATGTGATTTTTGATGAAAAATCAGAATTATCCATGGCTGGTTATGAGGCAAATCAGGCTGAAAATGATGTATTTGAAGGTCTTCTACCCATGGAGTTTCATTCCACAGTTGGTGATCCAACTCATGAGGGTAATGGACAGCCAGCAAATGATGTAGGTGGTGCAGAAATTCAGCAGCCAAATGAGCCAGAAGCTGAACCAAATATGGGACAGCAGGCACCACAGGTCAGACATATACCTAGATGGTATTTGAGGACACTACAGGACAGCCATTTAGAGGGTCCTCTTGCTGGTCGTACTCGTAGGGAGACAAGGACCAATGAGCATGCACACATCATAGATTTGAATCTGGTTATGGCAGCCAGTTTACAGGATGATGATGAGCCTGATTCATTTGTGGATGCACGAGATAATGTGCATTGGAACAAAGCCATGCAGGATGAGATTGATTCTATTAAAAAGAATCAAACATGGGATTTGGTTGATCTGCCCAAAGGCAAGAAAGCCATTGGTACTAAATGGGTCTACAAGTTAAAAAGACATGCAGATGGATCCATTGACAGGTACAAAGCCCGTCTAGTTGCAAAGGGCTATGCACAGAAGAAGGGCATTGATTATGAGGAGACATTTGCTCCTACATCCCGTATGTCGACACTTAGGTGTGTCATTGCATTGGCTGCACATCGTGGTTGGGTTGTTCACCAGTTGGACATAAAGACTGCATTCCGACATGGGGACCTCGAGGAGGAAGTTTATGTTTTTCAGCCCATGGGATTTGCAGAACATGGTCATGAGGGGAAAGTATGCAGGCTGAAAAAGGCCTTGTATGGTTTGAAACAAGCTCCACGAGCTTGGTATGCAAAAATAGATGCTTTTCTACTCACTCAGGGATTTGTGAACAGTCCATCAGAGACCACTTTGTATGTGAAGAAAGAAGAGACAGATCTGCTGGTCATCAGTCTTTATGTGGATGATCTCTTGCTCATGGGATCAAATGATGACAAAATTGCAGCATTTAAAGAGATACTGCAACAGACATTTGACATGTCTGACTTGGGCCTTGTACATTACTATTTGGGCATACAGTTTGTGCAGGATAACAGAGGCATTGGGTTGTTGCAATCACGTTATGTTACTAAACTTCTGGAGAAGTTTAAATTTCAGGATTGCAAGCCTATTAGTACTTCTATGGAGCCTGGGATGAAACTGTCACTACAAGATGACAGTGTTTCCTTTGATGCCACTACATATGCTCAGGCTGTTGGGTGCCTCATATACTTGTGTAATACAAGGCCAGATATTCAGTATGCAGTCTCTCAGTTGAGCAGATTCATGCACAGCCCACGGTTGTCACATTGGCAAGCTGTGAAGCGTGTATTCCGTTATTTGCAGGGTACCTTGTCTCTTGGGTTGCTTTATCCTGAGGGGGGTGACATGCAGTTACATGCTTACAGTGATTCAGATTGGGCTGGTGATTTTGATACCAGACATTCCACTAGTGGGAATTGTTTCTTCCTTGGCGCTTCATGCATTTCTTGGCTAAGCAAGAAACAGACCACGGTGGCCACTTCATCTTGTGAGGCAGAGTACAGAGCAGCCTACACTACTACTGTTGAGTGTGTTTGGCTGCGTCGTCTTATGACTGATATGGATATTTCAGTGGAGGAGCCTACACCTATCTATACTGATAGTCAGAGTGCCATTGCTGTGGCCAGGAATCCTGTGTTTCATGCTCGCACGAAACACATTGAGATTCACTATCATTTTGTTCGGGAGAGACTCCAGGCAGGAGATATCAGTCTGATCTACTGTCCTACAGATCAGAATGTGGCAGACATCTTCACCAAGGCATTACCACGTCCGAAATTTGAAGCATTCCGCAATGCTTTGAATTTGTTTCCTTTTGGTGGATGATGTACAGTGATCACATATCACTCCAGGGGGGTTTGTTGGGTTTTATGCTGTGTATGCACCCAGAGGAGTGCTAGTGATCATCAGTAGGTTACTGGGGCACTTTTTACTTCAGTTAGTGGAGGTTTTTTCCCCCAGTTTAGTTCATTTTCACTTATATGCAGTTTATAAGTGTTTTGGTCCACCTGGCACATTTATGGCCGGTCATGTGAACACTTATCCTTTAGGGGTCACTATTATGTGGCTTGTACTTCACATTTTTCTATCATTGAGAAATCTACAGCAGTCGTGTTCACTCCCTGCTTGTTTTCCATGTCTGTTTTCTTTCTGTAAACCCTAACCCTAACCCTGTGTAGTCTTCAAAGCCTCCTTCTCGTCTCCGGTGTGACGCGATCACAAAATCGGACCGGGCTCATGCAAGAGGTGAGCTCTCGCTTTATCCGCCCCACCTGTTCGCCTATATGGACATAGCTTGCAGGACCATGGGCGAGAGCCGCCTCCACTTCCGGGATGATCGGAGTTGACCTCTTCCCACCAAGACCAACCTTCGGTCCTCCTTCCTCTATTCGTATTGGCGCCGCCGGAACGAGGTGCGGGGGATGGTCGCCGATGAAGATGCCATGGAGGCAAGTAGGCTTGAGCAAGGAGGCTTGAGCAATGGAGGTGAGTGCAGGAGAGAGATGTAGGAGAGGCTAAAGCAAGAGGAGGTGAGACCATGAGTGTAGGAGAGAGATGTAGGAGAGGCTTGAGCAATGGAGGTGAGAGTAGGAGAGAGATGTAGGAGAGGCTTGCCAATGGAGAGGCTAGAGCAAGAGGTGAGTGTAGGAGAGCAACAAGACTACAAGTGACAACTTGAAATTACAACTTACCCAAGGTCCCAATGCCACTTGAGCCTTGAGGCTTGAGGAGAGCTAGAGCCTTGCCAGGTTGCCCAATGCCCACTTGAGTCTTGAGCCTTGAAAGTTGAGGAGTGTTGAGTCAATGAGCTTTCCACTTGAGCCTTGAAAGTTGAGGAGCGTTGAGGCTTGAGCTTGAGCCTTGCTTGAGCCTTGAGGAGTGTTGCAAGTGCCAAGAGGCAAGAGCTAAGAGGCTAGAGCAAGTGCCAAGGAGGCCCGAGGTGAGTCTTGAAGACTTGAAGACTTGAAAGTTTCCTATAGCATGTGCCAATGGGGGCTCTTCTTATAGCCATGGGCCAAGTGGGGAGGGCTGCTCAACGGCTACAGGGCGCCCAACGGCAGACTGGTCAACGCTGCGCAATGGTCAGCTAACCGTCCCATCCCGTTCCGTCCCACACGAATCGCCGTCCTGCCGTCCCGGAATCGCCATCCCCTTGTTACAACGTGGACACACACGTCCCCTGGCCGTCCCCTGTCCGTTTCCGTTCCCGCACGTTATGGGACGGCGTTCCCCTGTCCCAGGGGTCCGTCCCCCATGTCCCCTATGACTATGCCGGCGACGCTCTCGAATCATTTTCCCGAGAAAATGAACATCAGTAAGTATAATGGTAAACTCGATCCCAAAACTCTCTACTCATGGTTGCATTAGTTTGAAGCTTACTTTGCCGCAGTTAGAAAAACAGATACTGACAAAGTGATCTTAGCCAGTTGGTACTTGGAAGGTGAGGCCATTCCTTGGTGGACTCAGTGGGCTCATGCCCACACGAGATTAGGTATGGCAGCTTATGTGTGGGACGAGTTTGTCCGTGACCTTAAGCAGCGGTTTCTACCGCCCCACTACCTTGAGCGACTCGAAGACGAGTTCAGGGGAGCGCGTCAGAACGCGCAACCAGTCCTTCAATTTGCCAATAGAATTTCGACCTTATGTTTGCAATTAGGCTTATCTGATTCGGACAAGAAAGGACAGTTTTTGTATGACCTTGACACGTAGATCCAATGGGAGGTGCGTATGTTTAGGCCAGCCACCTTTGAAGACGCACTCTCGCTTGTGCAGAGGGCAGAAATGAAACATAATGGTGGCAAGCCCAAGACTTCCTAGCCGGCTTCTCCCAGGGCTACCGTCTCAGAGGGCAAAGGCCAAAAGCAGACGGGGTCTTCCCCAGGACAGAGCCCGGGAGCATCTGGCTCCAAGAACTCGAACAATGCGTCTAAGCTTACTCCAAACCAGAAAGCGGAGGCAAGCAAGACAGGTGGCAAGTTGAGTGCTGAGGAGCTTTCTCAGTACAAGAAGGAGGGTAGATTATTCTTTTGTCATACAAAAGGACATACTTCTCGGGATTGTCCTAAGAAGCCTCCAAAGCCCACTGCCGCTGCCTCCACAGCTTCCGTGGTGAGCTCAGCTTCCACACAGACCCCAGCGGCTACCCCTAGTTCTTCAAACCCCGGTGCTTCAGTTGGAGCAATTATTAGCCGGGAGCTCGAAGATAAGCAGAAGGGTGCCCATGACCAAGAGTATGAGTGCAACAAATTGCTCAAGTCCTTTGGCTACATAGGTGGCCAGAGAGTCGTTGTCTTGTTTGACAGCGGCAGCACGGAGGATGTGGTCACGGAACAGGCCGCTAGGCGTGCCCGTTTCGATCTGACTTCGGTGGACAAACAGGTTGAGGGTTTTAGCACAGGCATGACAACAAGCGTCAAGTATGAAGCTCTAGGTGCTAAGTTAGTTATTCAGGGCATAGAATTTGTGCGTGATTTTATGGTTGCCCCTCTTGTAGGAGCAGACATAATTTTGGGTGTTCAGTGGTTTCACAAGTTTTTTCCTGATGTCAAGTGGGACAAGCACACGTTCCAGATCAATCGGAATGTGTCAAACGCCCCGGTGACCATTAAGTGTGAGCCAGGAATTCCGAACTTTCCTCTCATAAGCCACTTGCAGGCTAAGCGAGCAGTCAAGAAAGGCGCACAGTGTGCGATGATTTACATCCAGACAGCCCAGACGGTGGCCAGTGCTTCCTGAGAAGTACTCGGTTCTCCATGAAAAGTTCCAGAAGATTTTTCTTCGGGATAGCCGTCCAGACCGGAGGACCACAAGATTGACCTCCTTCCAGGCTCGGAACCCCCGAGCAAGTTTTCGTATCGCCTTTCCAAGGCAATGGAATGGGAGTTGGACCGCCAACCCCAAGAATTGTTGCAATCTAGCTTCATCCGCCCCAGCGTGTCGCCATTTGCAGCACCGATCTTATTTGTCAAGAAGAAAGATGGGTCTTCCCGTTTGTGAAGAGCAGATTCCCAATGCCTCGAATAGATTATATTCTCGAGAGACTGAATGGAGCAAAGGTGTTCTCGAAACTTGATTTAAAGAGTGGGTATCACCAGGTGCGGATTGTGGAAGGGGACATCCCCAAGATAGCCTTCCGTACGGAACGGGCCTACTATGAATTTGTGGTCATGCCATTTGGCTTGACGAACGCCCCAGCTACATTTAACCGCATGATGATGCGTGTTTTCCAGGATTTGATTGGAAAGTGTGTGTTCATATTTCTGGACGACGTACTGGTATTTTCAGCTACGGTTGAGCAGCATGACGTTGATATGGAGAAAGTCCTTAAGTTGCTGGAAAGCAATGAGCTCTACGTCAATGAAAAGAAGTCGGAATTTTATTTGTTCCAGGTGCATTACTTGGGATACATAATTAGTGCAGAAGGCATTCGACTTGATCCGGCTAAAGTAGCCGAGATTGTCAATTGGAAAATACCTCAGACAGCCTATGACATCAGATCCTTTGTGGGTATATTCCAGGCATACTCCACCCACATAGACAAGTTTTCTGATCTCTCGGCGGATCTCACCGATCTGCTAAAGGGTGTGAAGACAAGAAGGCAAAAGATTCGAATGACTCCACGAGCGTTGGAGGCATTCAAGAACCTCAAGGTGGCTTTATCAGAAGCGCCTTGTTTAGCACTTGCCTCGTGGGACGAACCATTTCAAGTATGCCGTACAGTACCTCGGCTGCCTGTTGTACTTTCTGCACCAGCCATACTTGCTATACCTTCTTCACAACCTGCTGTGCTTGCCTTGGTACCGGTTGTACCTCTTGCACCGGCTGTACACACTGTGGTACCTGCTGAATATCCTGTTGTACCTGCTGTACCACTTGTACTGGCTGTACACTGTGGTAACTGCTGAATATCCTAAGACCTATTGTACCTGCTGTACCATTGTACTGGCGGTACACACTGTAGTACCTGCTGAATATCCCACTATACCTACTGTACCAATTGTACTTGCGGTGAATCATCTCTGAGAGTACTCGTTTGAGTACCTGCTATTGGTTACAACTTATTGTGTACTCATACCTGTTCGTTTACCTGTACCTGCTCATGTACTCGTTTGTACCTGGAAAGCCTGGACCACGGTCTCTACAAGGGAGTGAGCCAAGCTCAAGTACGAGGGCGCATGTTCATGTGTGGTCTCCTCCAGGTGTATGAGACTAGTGGCCGGCCAGGCTACTTTGATCTTTCAATGAGTCCTCCATCGACAATCTACTCCAACACACTTTTGTTTGGGTAGCTTGTCTTCATATTTGCATTGCGCTCGATTATCAAGTTGAAAAGCCCTTGGAACTGTGTACACAGATTAAGTACTCCAATAATATACTTTAGTGTTGAGGGAGGGGCTGGGGGGGTGGGGGGGTTACGGGGTCACGGCCCTAGTGGTGTTGTACTGTGCAATTCTTTTCTTTTGCAGTTTGTCTTGTGCAGTGCATTTATAGCTAGTACATTTTAAGTGTTGAAAGAGCATTTTGTTTACGAGATGGTGTGCCCAAGGACGTTCATACCTACCCGGTGTAGTTACATATCCACCGGCTCGATCTCCAAGCTCTCTAGCGCTCGGTCTTCAACAACTTCTTTGGTTCGGTCTCCAGTAGCACTCCTAGTATTGTAGCCTCAACCTCCTTTGAAGCTGCTTGAAAATCGTCGAGCTGATCTCCTCCTCCAAACAAGATTTGGAGAGATCCACTTGCTCAGGAATCTGACGGCTCCAAGGTTTTGACCCCCATAACTACATCTTAGGTAATGACACTTGCTCAGAAACACCTTCTTCTTGTTGGATGGGGTGGAAGCTCCCTACACACACAGAGAGACACACATAGGCAACTCGAACACGAAGAGAGAGAGAGAGCGAGAGAGAGAGAGAGAGAGAGAGAGAGAGAGAGAGAGAGAGAGAGAGACTTACGAGGTAAAATGTGCTAGAAAGTGTACTCGATTGATAATATGAAAGTACTAGTGAGTAGATAAAAGGCCTAGGGCGAAGTGCCCAACACAAGAGTGTGTTCAGACGAGGAAAAAACCCATGTCCCGTCATGGTAAAACGTGCCCGTGTGTAAGCTCTGTTCACACCAGGACTTCCTGGAGGCCAAAGGCTAACAACCCCCCCTGAAGTGAATGCTGTGAACATGTATAGGGTGTAGCAGACTACCCTGGTAGAGGTAATAAGTTTAAAGCTTTGCGTAAAGCTTCACACTTCTCTCTCAAGAGAGACTTGGTAAACCCATATGCCACATTGGCCTGTGTAGGCACGTAAGTCAAGGCTATCTCTCCTGCATGGAGCCTCTCTGTAACATGCGGAAGCTTTGGAGAAGATCGGTAACTTCAAGGCTCAGAAATCAGCACTCTTTTCGCGACGGAAATCAATGCACAAACTGAATGAAGATGTGCAGAAAATAGAGAGAGAGGGGGAGAGATCGAGAGGACACATTATTGGGTCCCAAATACCCTCTGTAGGGCCCCCACCACGGATGGTGTATTTGCTTTATTAGAATGATGTGAATCTGAAAAGAAAATACAGAAATCTTGACCTTTCTTGGCTGAGAAAACTCTGCCCTTGACCTGCAGTCCACCCCTTTGCTTAGCACCTCCTTGGCTTGTCTAGCCCTTGTATGCTTGAGCTCTTGGTGAAATCTGAGATGAAACAATGGGATTGTGGGCTCTCTATTTATACTACTCCATAAAGGGCAGTCGGCCAGCTGTAAATCTAGGTGGCCAACAATATTCTATCCCACGACTGTAAATTCAGCATTAAATGCTGGAAAAATCCCATTAAATGCTGTGCACTCTCTCATGGCTGGCTGGGCATTAGGCGCCTGTGCAAAGAGGGGCTGGGCACTGTTTCTAGGCTGTTTGGGGACTGGGCACTGTTTCTAGGCTGTTTGGGGACTGGGCAGCCGTATGGGCTGCCCCGAACTTGCCCTACACCCCTCCTAGGGTTGGATAACCAGTCGGCTACCCCTGGCCTGCCCCTGGGGCTGTCCTATAGCCCCTCCATGGCTGGTGGGTTCAGACTTCCTGGCCCTCATGGGGGTGGTTTCACACCATCCCCATGCCCACACTAAGACTTGGGGTAGCCCTATTGGCTGGCCCCTTGTTCTAAACGCAAACCCTAACTATCTACACAATGATCTGGCATCCAGTACCATACCAGATACACAGAATCACTGACATCATTCTAGAGGGAGACTCACAGCGCGGACTGGTATTGTTTCATGTGCAGGATAGTGCACACCTGACCTTGGACTCCTGTGCAGGACAATGCACACCTAACCTCGGACAACTGAGATGGATCCCTGGCGGACTCGTCCTGGACTGGGCTCACATGGGACTAGTTCACCATCCCAGGTCCTGCACCTTCTGTATAGATATGTCTACGTGGCATCCAAGTGCGTGATGCACGTGACATCCCCTTCTGCTTAACTTAACGGAAGCTGCATAGCCTCCAAATAATCCGTCATTAACGCCGAATAGTCTTCAAAAAACTTTGTCAAGCCATACCGCTTCATGGGTCCCTCGGTCCTAAAACTTTGTGAGGAACTGTCTTAGTCTTCGGCCTGAGCCATGCTTGAAACCGTGCAGAAGGATCTGTTCTGGAACCATAATTTTGTCAAAATATGCAGCGGAGATGATGACCAAATCTGGGAACACAAGAGCAAAAACGCAGGCAGAAAAACAGCACAAGAGAGAGACAGATGCAGGCGTGTAACTCTGCTCTATATACACAAGAAGATCCCGAGGAATGATACAAATAAGGTATGGGGGCTGGGGTCCTATATATACATCCCATAGAGGGCAGTTGGCCAGCAGAAAGAATGCCGACTGATGAAAAGGTCCCACGACTGCATAAATGCAGTCGGCCAGCATACAGATGCCCACGACTGATGAAAACCAGTCGGCCAGCAGCCCTGAAGCCCACGACTGATGAACATCCAGTCGGCCAGCACTGGGGTGCTCCTGGCATCATCTGGCAGCCCTCCCAAGCCTCAGAAAAATGGGAAAAAATAGGGGAAAAATGGGAAAACACCTCATAAGGGCGGGCACACCCACAACAAAGGCCCTGGTGTATAAATCTAGACAGGAGATGACTTCTAACACCCCCTCTCAGCTCTTGGCTGTGAAACCAACCACTGGGAGCTGGCATAGTAACCTGGACCGGCAGAAACGGTCGGTTCGGACCGGGTTGGAAACGGAGTTTCCGAGTTTCCGCGAGGTCGGAAACGGCAAGAAACGGAGTTTCTTTTGAATTTATTTTAGACATGTAAAAAACATGCATAGAGACATCCTATTAAATAAACTTATGTCAAGAGATGCAAAAAACATGCATAGAGACCTCAAACAAGACACATCAAAGACTCAAGTGGACATTAGAATCATAACACTTAACAGAATGTAGATAATGGACATGTATGATGTCGCGGCAAATTCATGTGAACCATAAAAAACTAAAGGCTGAAGGCCGAAGCATACATAGCAAGCTGCAAATTGTGATCATAATACATCATACATTTCAGCAATGATCATCAAACTTGGGAGTCAGAGGTTCAAAAACTACAAAATAACCAACATGCCGGCTGTCCATAATCCCTAAGGATAAGAAAAACTAAACAAAAAACATGGAACATCAGTGAATCAGTGATCACTGTTGAGCCTCATCTGAAGCACCCGAGGAGTCTGAATCCTCCTGAGAGTCCTCATGGCTCTCGCGTGTGTCCTCACTGCAAGAAGATGAGTCCTCTCCAGTAGCCTCCTCTCTAGCAGCACTAGTACTAGCTACAGCCGGCCTCCCTCTCCTACGACGACCACCATGTGTGTCGTGATCTGGTGTTGTGGCCTCCTCGTAAAGCAAAGTGTAAAGATCTCGGTCCTCTTGTAGAATTGTGGGAATATCCCGCACCTTCTCAATGTCAATCTTGTCGACATTCACTTGCATTGGCTCAGGACCCATAGCTGCCCGCTCAAGAAGCTTCAAGTTACAATTGCAGAAAACAAGACGCTCAAGTTGGGCTGTAGTCAACTTGTTCCTCCTCTTCGTATGGTAGAGCGCCCATGTGCTCCAATTCCTCTCACAAGTTCCAGAGCTGCAATCTTGTGAGAGGACTCGAATGGCAAGACGTCTCTGTTCAAAGAGCAGATTTAGGATTAGTACATTATACAAATAAGGTGTCGCCGTTAAAGCTTAAGCGGAGGGGCTTCTTACTCACCAACATAGGCACACCATGTCCATATTTCTCCCACCATGAGACCGGCTGAAGCTGCGTTTCTCGAAGTTTTGCAGTAGGTCTTGTGAAGTAGCCAGTGTTGTTGCGGAAAGCAAGGAGATCATCCTCTAAGCATCGCAACATCTGCAAATTGCCACCACACCATTTCTCCACATAGGTTTGGAAGTCATCGTTTAGCTCCTCACACTCAAGCTGATCCTCGCTACGCCATAGAGGATGCAACACATGATCCACAGCATGGATTGGTCTATGAAACCAAACCCAACGGTTTTGCCAAATCTGCTTGATCTCCGCGATTCTACAAGTTACAAGTAACAAACAAAACCAAAGAAAGACTTTAAAGTTATAACTTAGAAAAGAGCCAAGACAAAAAGGCAATTTGGCAAAGGCTCATGAGCCATGAGTCATGAGCGAAGAAGTACGTACCTCTCTACAGATAGGTAGGCATTGTTGTCTAGTGCCTTCCCGATCCTATCCATGTACTCATAAATGAGGCCTAGTGTACTCATAAATGAGGCCATGAGTCATGAGCGAAGAAGTACGTACCTCTCTACAGATAGGTAGGCATTGTTGTCTAGTGCCTTCCCGATCCTATCCATGTACTCATAAATGAGGCCTAGTGTACTCCCCTCCATGTCCGTGATGCGCAAGACCGTGTAGATGAGATTTAAGGTCTTCACTAATGCCTCTGCCTCTTCCCACCATGCTTCATTGAGGATCTTGCGTCTAAAATCCACAAACTTTGGGGTCATACTCTTACCCGACTGGATCCATGCATCACAACTAATAGTGCGAATCAGATTTGGCCGCACACGAAGAAGCCGCTCAAGCACTATGAACATGTATGCAAACCTCGTAGTGGATGGCTTGAGAAGCTCCAAGGTACTATTAGCCCTGTACATGCTCAAAACCTTTGGTCTTTGTGTCACAAATTTGACAATGCTCCTCGCGGTGGCAAAGATTTCGCTGACCCAAAAAATTCTCCCCAAATCCTCAATCAATAAATCAAGACTATGGGAGGCACAAGGGGTCCACACAATTGTTGGGAATGCATCCTCCAACATACTCCCCATGGAGACACAATTGCTTCCATTATCCGTAATAACCTGCACAACATTTTGTGGGCCAATCTCCTCAATCACCTTCTTGATGTGTGTCCAAATAAAGAGACCTGTAACGGTGAGACCCGCAGCCGATGCATCAATGGCCTTGTAAAACATGGTGCCTTTGCAAGAGGAGATAAGCACATTATACACATTCCTCTTGCGTACATCTGACCATCCATCACATAAGATAGTGCAGCCATATTTCTTCCATGTTTCTTTCAAAAACTCAAGCTGGCCTTCTACATTGAGTTTCTCCTTCTTTAATTCTCGTGTGTGGATTGTCTCAGCCGAGGGACCCTCCCACTCACAGCCAATGCGGCTAACGGCCCGCATGGTCTTCTTCCATTGTATGGTGCGAGCCACATTGAAAGAGATAGCACACCGTATAAACAAGCGCGTGACCTCCCTTGTTGCCTCCTTCATGGCTTGCTTTTGCAAGCCTGCTGTAATGCTTGCTCTTTGCAATGAACCCTTTGCAGGCACTTCCACACTAGGTAAAGGTGTCCTCTTTGCACTAGGGCCCTCACCCACACTCGAAGATACATCTATCTGGCTCTCAACTCTAGTCCTCTTTGAAGAGGCCACTTGGCTCGAGGATGCTTCACCTGTTGCATGTGCTGCCATATGTTGCTCACCAACATCCAAACCAAGGCGTTGCTTTCTCCAACCCTCAAGTGATGCCAATACATCGGGCGGCACATTTTGACATAAAGCGACATCTCTGCCTGGGACATGCCCCAAATGGTCTTTTACCCGGGTCACTGAACCTGTTTTTTCATATCCACAAAAATTACATTTCCACTTGCGGGAACCCCCACCTCCGACACATCCATCCCCTTTTGTTGCATACTGCCAATAGGGATCTGTAGGCATAGTGAGACTTGAAGTTGAAAGCACTTACCCTCGAGAACACTTGCCCTTGGAGGCTTGGAAGTTGGGCTTGAGCCTTGGCCCTTGAAGCCTTGAAGAATGGGCAGCCACCTGTGAGATTGGAGAGCAGGCTGCCTGCAGAGTACAAGCCTTGGGGCCTTGTGGGGGGCACTGGGGGCAAAGGCTTGAGCCTTAGGGCCTTGGCCTTGAGCCTTGGCCCTTTGTGGTGAATAGGCGCAAGGTTCGAAGAAGCGCAGCGCCGCAGGAAAGGAGAGCGAAAATGAAAAAACGCACGCGGCCCGCCCCCGTCAAAACCTGAAAAAAAAAATACACGGAAACGGCGTTTCCGCCGGCCTGCCGTTTCCGGAAACGCCCGAACCGTTTCCAGGGGGCGGAAATGCCGAACCGTTTCCAGGGGGCGGAAACGCCCGAACCGTTTCGTGCTACTATGGGAGCTGGGGTGCCGCCTGAGCAAATCCTGAGAGAGCGACTTCGTGAAGAGGTCCACCGTACTGTCCTTTGTCGAACAGAACTCTAGCAAGATGTCATCAGCAACGATCTGTTCACGAACAAAGTGCCTCTGGATGACCATGGGTTCCTCCAGTGGAGGCCCAAACCTGCAATGTAACCTCCTGCTGCTCCGTAAAACTGCTCCTGGGCCTGAAGTAGATCCCCTCGTGTCCGGATCTCCTCCCCAAACCGAGTCACTCCAACCGTGGAGTCGGACTCCATCCAACAACCCCCCTCCTGTGTACAAGAGTCCATGATCCTTCGCATGCCGCAGAAACCACATGAAACGCAATCCGGCCTCCCAAAGAGACATCTGCAACCATGAGCTCAACCGCCTCATCAGGAAGCTCCCGTCCAATCTGGTGTCCATCAACCAGATCAATGAACCATACAGCTTTTGAGTCAAAGAGACATCATACTGCTCACAAGGATCAACACCTGTTACGGTGCACAAACAAGTCCTGGAAACCTGATGAAACCTGTCACCAACGACCCCCTCTGAATCCGGAACCACAAAGCCTGGAGAATCCACCTCCTTCTGCAAGTAAGCACCTGCCACCTGCCTGGCTTTCCGAAAGGTCCCCGTGGAAAGAACATCCTCAACTACTGGAAGTTCTATGTCCCAAACACTACGAGATATCAGAGCATAAGTGACCTGTTCAGCTTCCTCTGACTCACGAACACAAGAACTACCAACATCAGTACTGGAAAGTTCCTGCCAACTGCTACCATCTACTGGCAAGCTATCCACCACCTGGTCTCGGAAAGCCCGCACCTGCAGCGTATCCACACTTGAGTGGCCATTACCAAACTGCCACTCATCACAAACCTGAGGACCTGGGAGAGAGAGTGCTGAAAGCCTGTAAACTCCATTCTCCACTCCACCTTCCCAAACCACTTGGCCTGTTGCTTTGTCCCGGAGAGCAACAAAATGCTCATCAAACTCCACCCGTATGCCAGTCTTGCAAACCTGATGCACTGACAACAGATGAAAACCAAGTGCCGGAACATACAACACCTGGGAGGAATGCTTCCCTCCTCTGCCATCGGGAACTATCTCCATCCTGCCCTCACTGTGAACTGGGATAGTGGATGTATCACCAGTAAGAATATGACCAGAAAGCCTGCAGAGATCCTGTAAACCGGAACGGGAAGGAGTCATGTGCCTGGAAGCACCACTATCGAGAACCCACTCCCGAGTATCCGTTGCGGAGAGTCCTCCAATCTCCTCCCTGCCTGAAGAAAATGAAACATCGGTGTCCATCACCTCCAGGTGCACAAAAGCCGGAGTCTTCATGATTGCTGCTGAGGAGTCTTCACCCTTCTCGGTCTTCCGCTTGGGACACTGCCTCCAGTAGTGGCCTTTCTCGCCACAATCATTACAGGTCCTCTCTGCCTTCAGTTTCTCGCGGTCAGCGTCGGACTGCTTCTCAGAAGACTTCTCCGATGAAGCCTTCCCTTTGCCCAAGATACGGCCTTTCGACCGTTGGCCAGTAAAGGCCTCCGAACCTCCACCTTGAGGAGCGTTCGTGAATCGTTCCTCCTGGTCTAGGACCATGGGCACAAGCTCCTCCCACGTGATGGTGCTGAGCCTGCCACTGGTAATCAACGACGAGTAAAATGCTGAGTACGAAGAGGGCAAGTGTGACAGCAACGTTATGGCCATGTCCTCTGACGATATCTCCTTCCCAGCCTGGAGAACTTCCTGCTGAAGAGCCTGCAGCTTGTTAATATGCTCCCGCATCGTCGACGACTTTGCAGGGCTCATAACCCGCATCTGTACTTCCAAGGAAATCCTCTTCATGGGCGATACCCTGTTGTAAAGTGAGGCCAAATGCTGCCATATACCTCTGGCGAGCGTCATATGCTTTACATGGTTGATTACCTGTGGTGTGCAGTTGAGGAAAATAAACGAACGGACCTTGGCGTTGACGCGATCCCACATCTGCGTCTGGGCCTCCCGGTCCTTTCGGGTTGACGGTAACTCCCCTTCCTCTACTTCCGGCCGTGGAACACCAACAACGACGAAATCATCGAGGTCGTAAGACTCCAAAACAGATTCCATCATCACCTTCCATATGCCGTAGTTGCTCCCGTCCAACTGACGGTCCACCGGGAACGTGGGGAGTGTCGGGATCTTCACATGTCTCTTGGCCATCTCAAACAGATCTGCCATAGCGGGGATGTACTCTGAAAAGGGTGGGTGGGTGGGAACAAAGAAGAACTGATACCTTCAAGTGGCTGTCCAGCAAATCAGCCCGCCTTCCTCTTGCTTCTCCTCTTCCCGAACAGTCCAAAACAGTCCACCAATCAGCCACAAAACAGTCCCCCTCTTGCTCACACAAATCCCAAGACCTATCTAGAGCCTAGGCTCTGATACCATGTCAGAATATGCAGCGGAGATGATGACCAAATCTGGGAACACAAGAGCAAAAACGCAGGCAAAAAAACAGCACAAGAGAGAGACAGATGTAGGCGTGTAACTTTGCTCTATATACACAAGAAGATCTCGAGGAATGATACAAATAAGGTATGGGGGCTGGGGTCCTATATATACATCCCATAGAGGGCAGTCGGCCAGCAGAAAGAATGCCCACGACTGATGAAAAGGTCCCACGACTGCATAAATGCAGTCGGCCAGCATGCAGATGCCCACGACTGATGAAAACCAGTCGGCCAGCAGCCCTGAAGCCCACGACTGATGAACATCCAGTCGGCCAGCACTGGGGTGCTCCTGGCATCATCTGGCAGCCCTCCCAAGCCTCAGAAAAATGGGAAAAAATAGGGGAAAAATGCGGAGAGTGGGGAAAAATGGGAAAACACCTCATAAGGGCGGGCACACCCACAACAAAGGCCCTGGTGTATAAATCTAGACAGGAGATGACTTCTAACAAACTTCGGCTTCATCAACAATATCTGGTTTCGCTTCGTCTTTGACTTCTGAAGGGATAGGACCTGCATATGGCTTTAACCAATTGACGTGAAACACATTGTGCATAGTCCAACTTGGAGGTAGCTTTAACTGCATAGACACCTCATTAATCTTTTTCAAGATGGGAAAAGGTCCGAAGCTCCTGAAAGACAACTTTGGGCATCGCTTGCCCACCTGTTTCAACCTTTGCTTCATAATCTAAAGATAAACCCAATCCCCTTCCGAAAACTTGATATCCCTTCGGTCTTTATTGGCCTGTCGAGTGTAGGTCTCTTGCGCTTTAGCCAACCTGTCTTTAACTGACTCTAAAACCTCCTGGTAAGACTCCGTCACTCTGTTCACTTCAGGTACTGAAGACGATGTCTTGGTCAACAATGATTGGAAAGGTCTTCCAAATGCTGCCTCATATGGAGTCCTGACAATAGAAGCTGAAGAAAAAGAATCATTCAAAACAGCTTGAACTAAAGGCAAATATGATTCCCACTTACCTTGCTAATCATGGACATAACACTTCAGCACATCGAAGGCCAACTGGTTGTATATCTCTGTCTGGCCGTCCGTCTGTGGGTGGAATGCACTGGAAAAATTCAACTTAGTACCAAAGTTATCAAACAATGCTCTCCAAAAATGACTGGTAAACTTGGCATCACGGTCTGACACTATGGTCCTAGGAATCCCACCAAGGTACCAATGCCGAATGAACAACTGGGCAATATCCTCGGCGATCACATTGGCCCTGCAAGGAATAAGCATAACAAATTTGCTAAATCTATCAACAATAGTTAAGCACTGCGTATTACGCTTACTCGGACTGGGAGGCAGAATTCGTGACAAAGTCCATTGAAATGTCTTGGAAAGGACCCTCAGGAATTGGCAAAGGGCTGTAACAACCCTACCTTCTTTCCACGAGGAGCTTTCACCTTTTGACAAATATCACAGCGTTGTACATATGTATACACATCTCGCCTCATCTTTAGCCAATAATATTGCCGTTCCAATTTCTCCAAAGTCGAATTCATGCCCCTATGACCACCTGTAATGGGGTCATGGGCATCATGGAGAAGAGCTGCCCTGAACGACTTCATGATACACAGTCGGCCTTTGTAGAACCATCGCGTATCAGAAAGTGGCATGGTCCTGTGGCATCCAATGCCTGTTCCCACTGTGTACCGAATTCTTCGGAATCCGCGTACGTGTGCTTCATGTCATCTAGTCCTGTACCAACAAGATCGAGTCTAGTGGTCTGAATCGTAGTCACTTGTCCCTTCCTGCTCAAAGCATTGGCCACTGGATTGGCCTTTCCTACAAGGTACTCAATCATACCACCGAATTGCTGGAATATTTGACTCCACCGGTGTTGTCGATCACTCCACTGTGCACTTAGCATTGTCTGAATCCAACGTAATGCCTGACGGTCAGTGCGAACCTCAAAGTCACGGCCATACAGAAAATGTTTCCAATGTTTCAAGGCTTGTATAACTGCTAGGAGTTCGACTGAGTTGTTTTTCTCTGCAGGCAGTAACTTACGAGACATGTAAGCTACTGGATGACCATTCTATTGTAACACACCGCCAATTGCGATGTTACTCACATCGGTGATCGGTACAGATGTGCAACAGCAAGTACAGTAGACTGTACATCCAAGTACAGTACAACAGATGTGCAGGTACAACCAAGACAGCTGTACGGGCTGTGTGCAGCTGAGCAGTAGGAAGCAGTATGGACTGGTGCAGTTGATGCAGAACGTCAGCTCGGAGCTGTACGGCAGATGTATGGCAGCCTGGAGCAACTTGGGACTTGGCAGCTGTACGGCAGCAAGGGGAGCACCTATGTGTGTGTCGATTTGCATATGGAGGAGGAAGTGATGTGCTTCACCAAATATGAGAGAGAGAGAGAGAGAGAGAGAGAGAGAGAGAGAGAGAGAGAGAGAGAGAGAGCAAGAGTGAGTTGATTCACAAAAGGCACTGAGGTTAGAGAGAGAGAGAGAGAGAGAGAGAGAGAGAGAGAGAGAGAGAGAGAGAGAGAGAGAGAAATGAAATGAAATGAAATGTTATATTAACGTCTTCAAAAGGCCATAATGACCTATGAGACCAAAAGTTACATCATGGTGGATCTGATACAATGTCTGGATAAAAAAACCCAGAAAATGAAAAAATAAAGATGATACTACTGGCACCTAAAAAATGAAACTGGAACTGGAAGGTACACTATGGAGGTACCTCCATCTCATAATATGTGCCGCATCGGACACTGGCGGATCTCCTCAATATCCTGTGTGGTCAGCATGCCTCACAAGAATAATCCGAATCTGCCGCTGCAACATCCGTCTATGCTGGGATGCCCTCCTCCGTGGTCGTGGGCGTCTGGACCACCCAAGCTCAATCGCACGATCAATCAGTGTACCTCTGGTGTGGGCGGTATCCATGTCCTGCTGCTGCTGTGGTCCATCTGGCGCAGTGATGGCCGGACTAAAGAAGTCTGTAATGTGCCTCTGAGTCTGGCTCTCTGTGCGCCTAAGCAGGCTATCTCTATGTCTCCGCAGCTCAAGCAAGAACAATCCCAAACACCTCTGGTCCTGGTACCCCATGACTCTGGAAAGTGGTCCAAAACCCTCTCTGAATAAACAGTGGAAACGACCACGTATCTCATAGTATGCAGTACAATGGCATATATAATGCAGCTCTGTCTCTGGCTCCCCATGGCATACTCGGCATATCCTGGCCTCAGCTGGTATACCTCTATATCGGCCAATCTCAATCTCAAGCTGGTGTGAGGATGTGCGAATCTGACCAATAGCACATCGTACTGCATGAGACAAGTGTACATCCATGTAACTGGGTCTGATCACAAAACCATCTGCTGTAAGCTGAAGAAAATGTTCTCTGTAGAAAGCCATCTTCGTGCCCAGCTCCTCAGTCGGCTGTATCCATGTCCTCCTAATGTCCAGCTGAACTAAATCCTGACGGATGAGTCTGGTAATCTCTGTCCGTGTAAGAGTGAGAGAGGGTGCCTCCAGAGAATACTGGAAGGGAGGCAATCTGTCCATGCTAAAACCATGTGCCTGGAACCAAGATGTCATCTGTCCATACCAACAAGCCGTGTCTCCCTGTAAAGCTAACTGTCGGGAGGACTCCAGGGCGAGGCGTGCATATCTGTCTCGGGGGAGATCCCACAAGCCATGTATGTAGGAGACTGATCTCGTAAGAGCCTCAATCACCAGAGGGGCAGCCGCCAGCTCTGCTCGAATAATCTCATGAGGTACCACAGCCTTGGCTCTAATAAGCCTAGCAATCATAGATACCAAAGGCCTCTCCATACCTCTCCACCCGCCTGCGCTGTGATGGCCCACTGAAGGTCCCCATATCTGCACTCCATAAAGCATAGCTGATGTCACTAGAGTGTCAAAAAGCCAGAGTTTTGTTCGAGGTTCCTGAAACTGAACCTGCGAACACATCCTCTCCAAACCACCCAGGGCTGCATGTGCTCTAGTCAATCTAGTCTCTGCTGCTCTCCTCATCGAAAACACTGGCCCACTGAATACTACCCCAAGATATGTATATGCATCTGTATACTCCACAATCTCCTGCCCATATGTAAATGTGGAAGCTGATCGCCGAACCCACTGTGGCGTGGTGTTAAACACCATAACCTTGGTTTTGCCAAGGTTGACAGACAATCCACTATCATGTGCAAACTCATGTAAAGCATCCAGATGACGCTGCATACCCTCAGGAGAGTCAGAGATCAACACAATATCATCAGCATATAACAATAGTGGGATCCATGTACCTGCTAGCTGGGCTCCTCTGTCCCCCAATCTCTCAATGTAGTCAGAAGCCTCATCCACATACATACCAAACAGTGAAGGAGATAACGGGCAACCTTGCTTCACTCCTATAGTGGAGTGAACCAAAGTAGAGACCCCCTCTGGGGTGCGTACCTGTCCTGCAACTGATCTGTATAAAGCCATAATTCCCATATGAGCTCTGTGGGTACCCCCATCTCCTGTAATCGCCTCATCAATCTGGCTCTGGGCACTGTATCAAATGCTTTGCGGAAGTCTACAAAGCTACAATAAATCCGTCGCCCATGCGACCTGCCCTCCTCAATAATGGCCCGGAGAGTCAAGATGTGGTCAAGAGTAGAGAAACCTCTCCTGAACCCTGCCTGTCCCTCTGCTCGAATGCCAACTCTCTCTGCCCATCTACTCAACTGCTGCTCAAGAATGGATGCATACAATCGTGCTAGTGTGTGACCAATCATAATAGTGCGATAATTCCCTGGCTGCATAGGGTCCCCTGACTTGAAGATAGGCACGATGGTGGACCTACTCCAAGTCTCGGGTAAGCCTTCGCACATAGCACGATTGAACATCACTGCTAGAAGCTCTGCCAGCATGTCTCTCGCATGAATAAAGTGCTCAGCAACCAATCCATCGTGATCATATGCTCTCCCAGTCTTCATCCTATCAATGGCCTTCCTTACCATCTCTGCGGTAAAGAAAGTACATGTCTGTGGGCATGGTGCTGGCGGGTCAGGAAAAGGTGTCTGTCCAGGAACTGTATATAGAGATGCTGCATAACTACCCCAGACCTCTGTAGAAGTGATGGCCAAAGCAGGGGAGGACTCATGAAACAGACGCCAAGCCTCCCTCGAATCCTGGCTCAAGAACAGCTGGTATAATTCCTGCTCTAGCTGAGCAAGGAAGGCCCGCTTCTTCCTTCGCACAAGGCGTCGGAAGGCAATACGTGACTGTCGGTAAGTAGTGACTCCCAAAGCAACCTCCCGCTGCAGTCGGGCTCTGGTCTCTCTGCACTCCTCATCATACCAGCTGTTCTGGGGCATACATCTAGAATGCTGTCTCTGTCCAGGCTGAGTATGTGGATATGCCTCTCTCGCTGCATCATGTAAAGTCTCTGTCAGTATATGGGTCAACTCCTCCAAAGGTCTCCCTGGCTCCTCTGTGTACAGACGTCTATAAATCCCATCTGTGTAGACAGCATCAGTCTCTGAGGTAAAAGTATATCGAGTGTGATCTGCCCCTCGTGTCCTCTGAGCTGTGGTAAAGTGAAAAGAGATAGTCAATGTCAACAATGCATGATCCACTACTACCCCAATGGGCCGAGATCCAACTGTGAAGTCCTCAATGCATGAAACAAAGCTGGGCATAGCCATAACATAATCCACTGTGCTAGCACCATGTCTATGTGGAAAGCAAGTAAATCCAGCTGCTGACGGAAACCTCTGCAAGCCATTAAGTATGGCCAACCCATGCGCAGTCCCCATATCTACCAAATATCTCCCATACTCTGTGCACTCCACATCCTGTGAGCTTCTGTCTAATCCCATATCCAGAGTGTCCAACTCTCTCAGCATCTCCTCCGAGGTATCATAAAAGGCTGTCTGGCGGTTGCCCGTCCGGGCATTAAAGTCCCCTAACAGGATGATGTCTCCATCCCTAGAGAACTCCCATATGTCATCATCTAGCACAGAGAAAGGAGACTGCCCTCTAGGTGCTGCATATGTCGATGTACTAGGAGCAAAATAGCATATGGCAATATATAGGAATCTGCCTGTGTCGGCCCTCAGTCTCACCCACATATATCTGGCCTGATCATCTCTCCGAACTATGTGTATAAGCGGTTGCAGCTCCTCCCTGAAAAGAACTGCCACCCCTCCTGATCCTCTACTACTGTGTACCGATCTCGTCCCTACTCTGCAAGCTGTCTCCCATCTGTATCCTGTCACCTGTGGCATCATCTGACCAGGGGCCTGGTGAGTCTCCGAGTAGAAGACTATATCTCTATCTCTAAAGCTGTCCTCAAAGGCACCTACATCAAGTCTGAGGGATCCATTGCAGTTCCAGGCTGCCAGCTTTAATTTGGTCCCATAGGTCTCGCACCGTCATGTAGAGCGTCGCTCCACGATGACCACCCTCCCTTCTCTATAAAATGCTATCTTACCCTTTTCTCTTGCTGCTCTAATCTCTGGCATGACTTCCTTCATATGTGCAAGCTGTGAAAGAGTAAGATCATCACCAAGAAAAATGCCTGTATTCTTTAAAGTGGGTCGTCTCTTCAAGAACTCCTTCTTCGCCTCAATAGAAGGGAAGCGAAGTATGAGAGCTCTTTCCTTTGATGTTTCCCCGTTGCCTCCGCTTTTTTTGCCCACTCTCCAGGCTTTTGCGTGTGTCGGACTGTCAATCCCCATCAACACCATAAGCTCTTTCACCTCCTCTTCAACTTTATCCCCGTCTTTAAGGCCGGTAATCCTCACATGCAAAGCACGTGTACGTCTTCGTTGTTCCTCTTCCAAAGTCATATTAATGATTTTAGGTGTAGGGGTTGTTATCTCCTTACCTTTACCCTTCTTGGCGACCTCTATCCACTTCTCTGCTTCATCCATCTTCTTTTGCGTCTTGGTGATGACTTCCACCCATGAGGAAGTCTTTGCTTCCTGTTGCTTCTCTTCTTCCTTAATTGCCCGTACTTGTTCCTTGATAACCTTGAGCTCTTCTATCATGGATGGCTGAATTTCACCTTCTTCAAGTCCACCATTTGCCTTGGCCTCTGCAAGCTCCCTCTGAAGAGCTGAAATTACGCCTTTGAGCGTGTTGACTTCCCCGTGAAGGTCTTTGACTTCCACTATGAGGTCCTCCTTCTCCTCTTTCCACCGCTTACCCTCATTGAATACCATTTGGAGAAAGTTTGCTTTCTCCTTCCACCATCCCTCCATCTCTGCCTTCCATTCCTTCATTTCCTTTTCCACATTTGTTATCCTCTTGTTTGTGACCATAAAGGTCGCCTTCGTCGGGTTGCGCAAGGGTGAAGCCATGGAAGAAGTGAGAGAGAGAGTTATGCTGCTGCCTTGGGGGCCTGAGCAAGGGTGGGTGGGGAAAGGCAGGCACAGGCACACAGCCTAACGGAGAACAAGGGTGGCCATTGCCACCAGACCTGTGCGACGTACAGCGAACAGGGCAGCAGGCGGGGGAAGCGAGCAGGGCGGCGGCGGCGGCGTACAGCGAACAGGGCGAGCAGGGTGGCGGCGGCGGCGGCGGCGCACAGCGAGCAAAGAGAGAGGCAGAAGCGAAATGGCGGGGAGGGAGGCAGAAGCGAAATGCTGGACAGAGGCGAAATGGCGGAAAGGGAGGCAGAGGCGAAATGCTGGCGAAATGCTGGGCACAGGCGAAATGGCGGAAAGGGAGGCAGAGGTGGGCAGAGGCACAGGCGAGAGAGAGAGAGAGAGAGAGAGAGAGAGAGAGAGAGAGAGAGAGAGAGAGAGAATTCAGTTCAGGTCAAGGGTCTATGGAGACCATGCTCATGCAACAGAAAGTGCAAATATAACATGTGGATTGGCATGCTATGCAGAAGTGTGTCTGGAAAGGGAGGCAGAGGTGGGCAGAGGCACAGGCGAGAGAGAGAGAGAGAGAGAGAGAGAGAGAGAGAGAGAGAGAGAGAGAAAGGAGAGAGAGGGAAGGTAACCATCGTCGAGCTGTTCGTATCTCTTATCGCAAAGCTTGGAGCTTCGCCGACCTCGCACTGAGAGCCTGCACGCAGTGGAGGTGGTGGTACTGGCGAGAGAGAGAGAGAGAGAGAGAGAGAGAGAGAGAGAGAGAGAGAGAGAGAGAGAGAGAGAGAGAGAGAGAGAGAGAGAGAGAGAGAGAGAGAGAGAAGTCTGCTGCAGCAGCCCCCTCCTCTGCTCCGCCTGCTGTTTGCACACAGAGAGAACAGTGAGAGATTCGCCCACAGTCCTCGGTCGCAAGTTTCTCCACCAGTTTCTCAACACAGGTAGCCAGAGCAAGGAAATACGCCGGAGCAGGATGTGGTGCAGCTAGAGCAAAGCAAATCGGGTTTGAGCACTCGCCATCCACTGTGCAAGGTTCCGGCTCTAGGGTTTCAGGCAGCAGTGGAAGAAGATTAAAAAAAATTTAAAAAATAAAAATAAATCAGGTTTGCAGGTTTTCTCAAGGGTGCAGCAATGGTTCAAGCAACTATTTAAGGGTTTGCAGGTGCTGAATTAGGGTTTTCAGGTGCTAAATTAGGGTTTGAGAGAAAGGGTTTTCTTTGCTTTTGTACATGGATTTGGATGACCCGGCTGCTGCTGTTGGTGGCATGGCTGCCAATAGCCTTAACATGGATCTTATTGAGGAGATGATCAAGAAGGATGTGGGTTATGCTTCAGATGCCTCGGAGCAACAAAAACGTCAAAGGCTTGATGTTGATGCAAGTTACACTCTGGTGAATGTTGGAGAGAATGCAGAGCAAAGTTCTCAGGTACCTTCTCCGGAGTTTGCACGTTTGCTGCAGATCACTGGTGAGCTTCTACAAGAATATGTGAAGGCAAATAGCGTGCAAATGGCTGCAGTAGATAATGATGGTGTGGCTGATGTATGCATGGAGACTCCTTTGTTGCTACAACAGCTAGCAGATTTTCATGATCGTGCTGCTATCTTCTTCTTTACTGGGCGTATTCCGTTGTTGCCTCGTCTTAGAGCATGGTTGGGCCGCTTGGTGTCGCCTGAGGCACTTGAGGAGATTTATGATGGTCCGAGAGGCTTTTATGAAATACTTTTTCGCACTTCGGAAGCCCGTAGGGCAGTCTTGGAGCAGGTGCCACTCTTTTTGGATGGGCAGTTGGTTCATGTGGTTCCGTGGAAGCCTATGGCAGAGTACCAAGATATGTTGCGCCAGGCTTGCCCAGTTTGGGTTGAAGTGAAACAATTCCCACCAATGTTTTGGCGTGTTTTACCAGATCTCATGCGAGGTATCGGTGATGTCTTGGTGGTACCTCGAATGACATCTAGAAACCGAAATCGTCTATGCATGTTATGGGATACTGGGAGACCTAGGCCGACACATTTGCGTGTCAATATGGCTGGGCTGCAACCTTTAATGTATGAATTGAGGTGGGATACATTTGCTGGCCACTGTTTCAAATGTGGTAAGATGGGCCACTTTGTCTCCGAATGTCCTAAGAAAGAACAAGTTGTTGCTACCAAGGATATCGTTGATGGGCAGTTGCCCGTGGAAGATGAGCATGATGCTCCTTTACATGATGCCCAGCACATGGATGTACATGTGGATGTTCAGAATGAGGTTGAGCAGCCATGGGTGGAAGTACGTGGTAAAAAGACACGATTTGTTGCCCCGCGGGGGGATTTCTCAGATGCTGTTTGGCGGGGGCCTTTGCGTACTCATCAGGGGCCCTTACATACATATGCTCGTCACCCTTTGGGTTCAGGTGCCCAGGATTGAGAGGCCAGGAGGCCAACTTTCTCAGGGTTCAGGGGCTCTTGGGGTGGATAGAGTAGAACGCTATCCTATTAGAAATGGCCTAACAAAAGAAGCACAACAACAATTGCCTCTTATGTTTGGTTCGAAGGGTGAGGTCATCTCGCCATGGGATGGTGATTACCCTTTGGCACGTGCTCGGGAACTCCAAGGGCAGTCTGAGATCACAAATACCATGTCTAAAAATGCAATGCTTCAAAAGGTTCGTGATTTGGCAGATTGTCCTGGGCCTAGTACACGGCCTTGTTGATTCCTTTTCTGGGAAGGCTTATGAAAATTGTACAATGGAATGTAAAGGATATTTCTTCACGCCAAAAGCAGTTCAGGCTTTGGCGTACAACTTTTTATCATGGTTGGGATGTTTTGTGTGCAGTTGAACATAAGCAGCATAAGTTGGCTGGCAAAGCCTATGTATATAAGGGGTTTCATGTTTTCTACAGCGGACATCCTGCTTCGCAGTCAGGTGTTATGTTTGCTGTTCGTTCGCAGTTTCAGCCTTCTCTTGTGATTCAAGATGTTCATGGAAGATTTCTAGTGATACAGATTGTTTGGGATGATACGCCTTTATGGTTATTAGGGGTGTATGCTCCAAATAATGCTCGTGCACGCCGTTTGCTGTGGAATGACTTGTGTGCTCTTTCAATCTCTCATCCTGGCTTTGTGATGGGAGACTTTAATATGTGTGTCTTCGGGGAGCAAGCCACGTCGCCTCATTCTGTAATGGATGGCCCGGAGAGAATGGCGTGGGAAGCTTTTGCAGCAAGGTCGCTAAAACAAGACATGTGGTCTTGGTTGCATCCAGATGAAAGGGGTTACACTTATGCCTCACAACAGTTTCGGGGCACTTATGCTAGATTGGATAGGATGTATATTTTACATCAAGATCTCTTTTTGCCAGAGGTTCTTACTATGATGGTTGATCAGCAACAGGTTTTGTCGGATCATTGGCCGCTTGTGTTTGAAATGGTCTATCATCCTGTGGATGCATATAAAGGCTTGTTGGGACGCTTGCCTTTGCGCTTAAATCACACTTTTTTGGAGCATGAAGTTTTTGATGTTTATATGCGTTAGTTGATACGACATTTCTCCACAAGAGTGTCCATGGCTGATTATCATGCTTGGCCAGTGTTCCTTACCAACACTCGGAAATTGGCGCGGCATTATGGTCTTGCTAATGCCTCTACAAAAACAGCATGTGGCTCTTCTTGAGTCGCTTTTAAAGGGCTTGCAGGCGTTCATGTTTACTGACTCTATGGATGCTGAAGTTGTGGATGCCATAGAATGGCTGAAAAAGGAGCTATCTAGGGTGCAGGAAGCACAATATGTTCGCTTTAAACTACTTGCACGTCTTGATGCTTTGCGGGATGCTAACTGTCAATCTCATCGCTTCTATGATAAGTTGTATCAAAAACATATGCGTGAGAATATTGTTAGGCTGATGGATGCCCAAGGCAACCTTGTTACTCAACCTTCTGAGGTTATTCAGCATTGCATCAGGTTTTATGAAGATTTGCTTGCCCCTCGAGAGGATGTCTCGCCGGCTGTCCTGGCTGCAAGGGAGTCATTGTTTGCTGAAGTACGATATCAAGTTGACCCTGATGTGGCGGTTCAGCTTGATGCTCCTGTTACTCAAGGGGAAGTGGAAGCTGTTCTCTCCAAACTTCCCATGGGAAAGAGCCCTGGTTGGGATGGTTTGACAAATGAGTTTTTCCGAAAATATGCTGATCAGCTTGCGGAGGCTTTGACACTTATTTGTCAAAGGGTTTGGGATGAGGGATATATGCCTGCCGATTGGAAGTTGGGCATACTTCGTTTGTTGATCAAAGTCCCTTCGCCTACTTCTTTGGCTCAATGGCGCCCAATCTCACTTATGGGTATTATGTATAAAATCTTTACAAAGATTTTTGCCAATCGCTTGCAGAAGGTGCTTCCTACTCTTATTCATCCATATCAATATGGATTTGTGCATGGCAGGAATATTTTGCATAATATTCTTAATGTTCAAATTGGAGTGGATTATGCCAAGGCAAAGAAGCAAGAGATTGTGATGGTGCAATTGGATCTTGAAAAAGCTTTTGATCATGTCAGCTGGTCTTTCCTTTCTCAGTTAATGACAGCCATGGGCTTTGGTCCCAAAATGGCTAATTTGGTGCATTTACTTGGCTCTGGCTCTTTCATGCGGATTATGCTCAATGGAGGACTTTCGGATGGTATTTCTCTCACCCGTTCTCTCCGGCAGGGCTGTCCTCTTAGCCCTCTTTTCTTTGCCATTGCCACTCATCCTATGTCATCTCGCCTAGATGCTATGGCATCGCATGGTGAAGTGGTTGGTTTGCATCTCCCTCATGGCAAGCAATTGGTTGCTCAAGCCCTTGCGGATGACACTTTTATGTTTCTCAGGGCCGAAAAAGCCAATATAGATCAAGCAATGGAAGCTTGGAATAATTTTGCATTGGCTTCTGGGCTGAAAATAAATTCAACAAAATCAGCCCTCATTGTATGCACGGAATTTGATCTTGAGGCATTAGGGTGGCAAGGCCGTGTGGTGCATACAGGAGACATTGTTCGTCATCTTGGGTATCCGGTGGGTGTGGATGTGGACCCCCAAGCGCTTCTTGCTTGGATTTGTGCTCGGATCTCGGATAAATTTATGTATTGGAAAGCTCAAGGGTGGCCTATGCACGTGAGGGTTAAGGTAGCTCAGGTTATTATGCTTAGCATGATTTCCTATTTTTTGCCTTTGCTACCTTGGACGCACAAATCTCTTCTCCGTTTGGTTGCTCCCATTCGATTTATGCTGTGGAAGAGGCAAGGAAATATTATGGGTCAAACATGGATAGCTTGGAATCACATTACGACGCCCAAAAGAATGGGTGGGGCTGCTTTACTGGATGTCCGCTTGCATATGGTGGCGCGTAGGTGGGCACTTTTTCAGGATATGTGTTTGCAGGAGCAGCCTTGGGTATTCATGGCTCGTGACTTGATTGAGTTGGAGGGATTGTCACATGGACGGACACGTGTGCAGGCTTCATGGTGGGACATTGTGAATGCGGCTCATCCTGTCCGTATTCGCTCATCTCACATTTTATCGCATATTCTCCTTTCTTGGCATGAAGTTCTACTATTGGCTCGGTGGGATCCTGGTCATGAAAGACTTCTTTTGAACTCTTTGCAGTTCGAAACATTTGTGGAGTCGCGTGTCATTGTTTGGCCAAACAGAGATGCTTCGCGCATACGACTCAACCGCATGGTCAGGTTAGGCTTGGTTAGAATCCGAGATGCTGTGATACCTGGTCGTGACAGGCCATATTCGTTTCGTCGTATTCGGCAGCACTTTAGGGTTCCTCGGACTTTTCAGTCACTATGGGTTGACATCATGCATGCAGTTGAGCCTTTTACTCTATTGCCTCGGCCATCTGCAGATCAGCCTTGGCTTGATTGGGCACTATGTAAATCTGGTGACTTGATATCACTTTCAGCTAACCAGGTCTATCATAAACTCGTGTCAGAGAAAGATTGGGTTTCAGCCAAGGCCAATAAGGTGTGGGGATTGCACAAGTCTAAATCATGGTGGCAGAAAACTCTTATGCGTGGTTGGCAGTCTAAACTCCCTTACCAAGGTAAGGTTTTTATTTGGAGGATGTTGGTGGGAGGGTTACCTACACGGGATCAGCTCAGCCGTCGTAAAATTACATTGGCCTCTTGCTTCTTCTGCACGACATGCACTGAAACAGTTATGCATCTGTTCATGAGTTGTCCAGTGGCCCGTCAGATTTGGTCTTTTGTCTCTCGCGTTTGGGAGGCAGTAGAGAGGTCTACTGTTTCGGCTCATCAGTGGATATTTGGGATTTGTCCTCAAGGCATTACTTCGGACAGTCACCTTGTGATATTCCATTTCCTTAGATGGACAGGACTTTGGCATATTTGGACTACATGGAATGGGTTCATCTTTGATTCCTTGTCTGGAATACATGGGCACATTCTACGTATCCGCGGTTTGCTGCTTTGGCAGTTTTCTTCTCTTCTCTCAGCTCAGCTACTGGATGCAGATGTTATTTCGTTATGGTCTACGGCGGCTCGGCTGGCTCATCTTTGATGCTTTTATCTGGGATGCTTATTTGGCTAGGAGGCTTTCTTATTAGTGTACAGGTTTGCATGGTCATAATCCTTTAGAGGATCTTTTGTGGGGGGTTTTTTGGGGTCATAGGTTTTGTGTGCGCCATGTGGCTGATGTACATTTTTACATATATATAAAACACCATTTCACGAAAAAAAAAAAGAGCAAGAGTGAGTTGTGTGAGGTTAGTGGGCTGGAGGTGGAAGGGGTCCAAACCCCACCCCCCCCCTCCCATGTGCCACGTGGCACAGCCCCCCCCACCTCAAACAATGGTGGGCACCTCCTTTTAGTGCACACACACTAATGTATGTTTACATGGTCAAAAGGGTGCCTAAAGATTGGGCTGCCCATACATGGGTGTTGTCACATGTGGAACCTCTGGGGGTCTTCTTTCAGCCCTAAACACCATCCTGGAACATGCTTGATGCAAAACGCATTACAGAAGATACAGAAGAGAGAGAGAGAGAGAGAGAGCTGAGTAGTCAGTATATTCATAATGTACACATAGGTGTACATGTCTTGCAGCCACAGGCTGCCATCAAAAGGTGGTCTTGACTCATAGAGTCCTAAATCTAAACCTAAATCTAGTGACCCAGTCTGTGGCTCAGTTCACTGGGAATTGAATAATCTAAGCCTTGAGCAAGTGTGCCCTTTTATAGGTCTGGAAATCCTTTATGGACTTGCCGACCGGCTGTTGGCCAGTTCCTGGACAAAAATCCCATTAAATGCTGCAGCCGACAGAGGATATTCCTTCATAAGCTGGCCGACAGCCTCCTGTGTCCTCCATAAAGTCTTCGTGCCCCAATCTAGTAGCACAAGCTCCAAAATCTGGTCCTTAACAGGTTCTAATCTGGTTCTTTATCTGTTGCCCTTCAGGGATCAGCCCTGGAATTAGGCTGCACATATCTTGCACATGATAGGTGTTTAGATTAATACTTACCACTTGTTTACATGCCATAAACCATGTCAGAATACGCATTCACACGGTTCACGGGTGGGCACATCATAGTAGCAAGCAGTCACACGAAAACAAGTCATGCGAAATCAGTTTCAAGCAAGGAGAGATGTGTGCACATGCATTATTCAATAGATACATCTCCCATTCATGGAACCTGTAGATAGTAGGTCTTCCTGAGCATGGAACTGGCTCAGTGGGAAGCCTAAAACTAGGATCCCTTATTGTGGGTTCCATGTCCTGGTGGCCACACTATAGGTGACACAAGTCCTGGCCTCCCGTGGGTGTAGGCAATCACACGAAAGCAAGTCATGCAAAATTAGTTCAAGCAAGCAAAGATGCATGCACATCCATAATGCAATGGATACATCTCCCGTTCATGGAATGTGTAGATAGCAAGTCTTCCTAAGCAAGGAATTGGTCATGATTTGGACACGTCATAATAGGTAGTCACATGAAAACAAGTCATGCGAAATCAGTTTCAAGAAAGTAGAGATGCGTGCACATGCATTATGCAATGGATACATCTCCTGTTCATGGAACCTAGAGGTAGCAGGTCTTCCCGAGCACAGAACTAGCTTAGTGGGAAGCCTAAAACTGGGATCCCTTACTTTGGGTTCCACGTCCTGGTGGCACACTACGGTTGACACGAGTCCTAGCCTCCCATAGGTGACACAAGTCCTGACCTTAGTACGGGCGACATGAAGCTGCCTAGTCTCGTGTACCTTGGCATGAAATAGGGGAAAGCCACTTGGGTGGCCAAATGGTCACATCCACCCCGGCTTCTAAACAGTTGTCCTCAATTGAAAAGTCTCCAAATACCCCTGAAGAAGCTGTGGGTAATCTTTGAAGTAGTCTTCATCAACCCATTTTGCATCATAGGCAAGTAGTTCTTGAACGTCACAAGGTATTGCTTGGAAAGCTTACCACCTGGTAGCTTTCTCTCCTTGTGAAAGACAATCTGTTCAGGTTGGAGAACTTCCTATAGCTCATCCACCTCTGGTGGCTCTTCTGTGATAGACTCTTTTGGCTTTGACCCCACATACTTCTGCAATAGACTCACATGAAAGGCATTGTGAATCCTCTAATGATCAGGCAATGCAAGCTAGAAAGTAACTTCATTGCTCTGCTTGATCACCTTAAAAGGTCCATAATACCTAGCTGAGAACTTAGGGCATGCTTCCTCCTTTCCTGGCCTCTTACGGAGTCTTTCTTTCTCAAATTTCAGCAATGCCCCATCATTCTCTTTGATGTCCACCTTTCTTGTATGCTTGTCGGCAGCCCTCTTATGCTTATCCTGTGAACGAGCAATGGCTCTCCGCACTTGTGCAAAGGAAAAATCAAGATCTCTAATCTACTCATCTGCTACAAAGATCTCATCCTTTGTGCGTAGGGTGGTAATATCACTTTGCCATATACAAGCTCAAGCAGGGTCTTTCCCGTTGAGGTATGTACTGTGTTGTTATATGCAAACTCTACCAGCGGTAGATACTTCTCCCAAGCTTTTTTCTGATCTGCAACATAGCATTTGAGAAGATCCAAAACAGCTGAATTTGCAGCCTCATTTTGCCTATCCGTTTGGGGGTGATAAGCCGACAAAAAATCTAGGTTAGTGTCCATATTGTCAAATACAGCTCTCCAAAAGAGGCTTGTAGTCTTGGGATCTCTATCCCCCACAATGGACTTAGGCATACCATGGTGTTTGAACACTTGTGCCACAAATATTTCAACCATATTCTTAGTCTTAATGGTCTTTCTGAGTGGCAAGAACTGTGCTTGCTTGCTAAACCTGTCAACAATTGTCCAAATAGCATCATTGCCTTGCTGAGTACGAGGCAAATCCATGATAAAGTCTTGTTGCAATACTTTCCCATGGCTGTGAGAGAATAGGCAGGCTGAAACAAACTTGGAGCCTTTTGTCTGTCAAACTTGACCTTCTGGCATGTGATACATGCACGTACATACTATACATGCCTCAATATCCTTGCACATACTTGGCCAAAAGAAATAGTGCTCAATCATGCGCGTAATAGGTATGATACCTCTATGTCCCGCATAAGGAGAAGCATGGCACTCATCAATAATCTTTTACCTCCTGTTTGACACAATACATAGGCAGTTGCCCTTCATGAGATACCCCTCTTTGTCGCATAAGAGGCATGTACATGACCAGCCATTAGATCAGTCCATATATGCCCAAAATCAACATCTGTATAGTATAGTTCACACATGGTAGACAAGTCCCTGTGTGAGGCAACTGACACATGGCTTTCTGAACAATGCATCAGCCACCACCTCCTAGAGTGTGCATAATCTGAAAATGAAACATGGACACGAAATTTGCCATCCTCATATGCTTCTCCGAAAGCTTTGTTTGTGTCAAGAAGTACCTTAGACCTTGATAATGTGTCTTGACCATAAAATCAGATCCAAGAAGGTAATGTTTCCAAATGGTCAAGGCATGAATTACAGCCAACGATTCCTTCTCATAGATACCCAAAGAAAGCTTGGCATCATGTAAATGGGGGCTTTCATAAGCTATGGCATGTCCCTCTTGATTTAGGATAGCCCCAATGTAACTTCCAGATGCGTCACACTCATAGTTGTTGGCGTACGGTCGTACGATATGGTACGGTATGATACCGTACGAAAATTTACTATACCATATGAAATTTAGGAATACGATACGGTAAAGTATAGTTTTGTTTTTTAAACACTTATAATTTATAGATGATCAATTTGAAAGGATAGAGAGCTCAGAGGTTGTTACAAGCCAAAATTCCGTTAAAAACAATTTACAAACAAAAGTATAAAGCATAGTACTAAGGGCGGCTAGACCATAAGATCGGTGTAGTGTGCGCTAGGTGCAAGTACAAAAAAATGGAAAAGTTGGAGAAGCCTTGTGAGTCGTGACACCACTTGAATAGTTTTTGCCACAATACCTACAAGTCCACCTACATGACTTATACTTGTTGGTGGCTTTCTTGAAATGGATAGTTTGCAACTTGAAGGCTTCATTCACCTCCTTCACCATTGAGAGAGAGAGAGAGAGAGAGAGAGAGAGAGAGAGAGAGAGAGAATGGCTATGGCTTGGAGAGAGAAAGGGAGGGAGAGAGAATGCTTGGAGACTTGAAGTTGGGCACCTTGCAAATGCCAAGGCTCAAGAGAAGAGAGCTTGAGAGCAATGAGAGCTTGAGCTTGAGAGGCTAGAGCTATGAGAGCTTGAAACTTGTGATGGAGAGAAGGTTGGAGGAGATATTTTTAAAGGGAGGCCAAAGAGTCCAAGGCACCCACCCAAGGTCAAGGCCCAAAGCAAGCAAGGTCCATAACAATAAAAAATAACAAAAACGGCCATTTTTAAAAATAAAAAAGGTCAAAACAACAACAGTCAAAACTGCCCTCGGCACGCGCTGGGACAGGAGGGGGGGATCAGACCGTATGGAACTGTACCGTACGACCGTGCCATATGTCATACGACAACAACTATGGTCACACTCCACAAAAAAAGGTTGTTACAAGTCTAGGATGACCAACATAGGCCCACTCATAATGGCATCCTTGAGGTGAAAGAAAGCCTCTTTCTCATTTACTGTCCATTTGAAGACTACCTTCTTCTTAGTGAGCTCGTGCAATGGCGAAGCAATCCATGCAAAGTGCCTGATAAATTGCTTTTAGTATGAGCATAAACCCAAAAAGCTTCGTACTTCATGTACAAAAAATAGCTCATGCCAATTCGGAATGGCTTCTATCTTTGCAGATCCATCTTGATACACAATGTGGCCCAAATAATGAATCTTTGAGAGGAAAACTTCACTCTTCTTCAGATTGATAAAGAGCTTGTGCTTATGAAGCTCTTAAAACACGAATAGCCAAGTGTTGGTGGTGTTCCTCTTCATTCTTGGAGAATACCAAGATGTCATCGAAAAACACACCTGTGAATTTTCAATGCTCACGGAAAATGCAATCCATCATTTTGTTAAATGTGGCTGAGTCATTCTTAAGACCAAACGGCATAACCAAAAACTCATACAAACCAAATGGTGAGGCCACACCCACTTGATGATACCCACTCTTAAGGTCAATTTGGCTGAACCATGCAGACCCATCAAGTTTATGGAGGATGTCATCTATGCGTGGGATTGGAAACCGGTTCTTGATGGTAAGCTTGTTTAAAGTCCGGTAATCCACACACATACGGAAGGAACCATTCTCTTCTGCACTAGCAAGACAAGTGAGCAGTATGGCGAAGAGCTTGGTTGAACCAAATCTTGGTCCAACAACTCCGTCACCTGTTTCATGATCTCTTCTTGCTATGCTCTGCTTACCCATGTATGCGGGTCTATTTGGCGGCACCAAATCAATGCGGTTGTCCTTGGGTCTCTGAGTAGGTAACTCTCATGGCAATGCATCTGCAAAACAATCCTTTGTGTGCATCTAAAAATTTTAGCCTATCACTCATAAGAGTGTCTACCTATACATCATTACATTTAAGATTCTCACGCACAAAAACCAAGTACGCAGAAACACTTTTTTTCATTGCTTTATTAATCTAAGCATGAGATACAACTGGGATGGAGTTTCCCTCTTGGCGAGCATTAATAACATGCATGTAGCCCTTATACTGAAAAGTAATCATATTTGTTTTATACTCGCGTGGCTCAATGGCTTTCCCAGCAATACATCACATCCCTACAATCGTGCAACCAAGAAATTCTCATGATCAATGTATCCCTGGATATGTATGCAACTTCCAAATGATAGGGGTCACTCGCACTTGCTTTCCCACAAAAGCGGCCTCCGTTTCAATATGGGGTCCCATATTCCCTACATCTATGTTCAATGCGGATGCCATCTCCACAAAAATGACGTTATTTGTGGCACAATCATTAAACATAAAAAGTACAGGCTGATCCTTGAGTTGTCCCCAAGCTTTTAAAACTGTCCTCTCTTTGTCATCATTTCTTGTATTCCCTTTCACATCGGGAATGGCATTCACATTTGCCTTTTGCTGCTTCTCATTGTCCTTATTCTTGCGTTTGGGACATTCATGAAACGTGATCTTGGATTCCACGTGAGAATCATTTATCCTCTTTAGCATATTACTCCCTTTGCTAAGGAGTTAGGCTAAACTTGTGCTTTTTCTGGGAGGCATATTTGGGATGCGTATTTTCAGCCTTTCCTCCAGTTTTGGCATCTTTCACAAAAGGTTTACCATGCTGTCCACCACAGGTTATGACCAACCCTCTCCTTTCCCTTGAAAGCATGACCATAGTAGCAGGGGAACCCCGTTTCCCCCCATTGGGAACGGTGGAACGCGTTCCCCCATGGCCTGAACGAAGGGAACGATGGAAACGGTGGTCGGGAACGATGAGGTGGTGAAACGTATGTGGAACGCCAGGGAACGACTGTGGAATGCTGGTGGGATGCAAGATGGAACGCTGGGCTGCCGTTCCCCCACGTGGGAACGATGACGTGGATTTTTTTAAAAAAAATTAGAAGCCCGACGCCCGTACGGTTGTCGCCTTTCGCCCGTCGCTTTTCGGAAGTTCACTGCCCGGCGCCCGTACTGTAGTCGCCGACCTGCAGCCTGCCCGATGCCCGTCACCTACAGCCTGCCTGTCACCTGTGGGCCGTGGTGGTCGTGTAGGCTGTACTGTTGTCGCCTGCAGGCCCTCCCGTACTGTTCTGCCTGCCCGTACTGTTCTATACCAGGCACTACAGTCGCCCCAGCCTCCAGAGTCCAGGCTCCCAGCCCTTGCCGTGTACATACTACAGTGCTGAGTGTACACACTAGTGACTACATTCTACTACAGTCTAGACTCTACATACTACATAGTACAAGTCCACAACAGACTACAGTAGTACACTCAAGTTCTCAACACTGTGCCTGGTACCAACCTGCAAGCAGCAATAGTGCAACCTACCTGGGCCCTGTGCAACAGAGTGATCAAGACTCAAGTCCAACAGTTTACATCTTTAGAAGGCAAGGCAGCAAGCTTTTCTGTTTCTTCTCTCTCTTTTGGTCTCATAGGTCATTATGGCCTTTTGAAGACGTTAATATAACATTTCATTTCATTTCATTTCTCTCTTTCTTTGTTTGAACTTTTGGTGTTTTAAAAATTACCTATGTCACAATCTGGACTGCACAGTCTCTCCCCATTAAACAATAGACAAAAAAAGGACTCATTTCCCTGTAATGGTTAACTTTGAAAGTCTATTCAACTTTTTGCCCGAATTTGCAAAAATCATGGCTTACTCGGGTTCAAAGCGATCGGCTTCGAATGCTACTTGGTGGGACGAGGTTGAAAGGCTAGAAAGGTATTCATCTAAGGGAGGTGCAACACGATGGAAATGCAAGCAATGTAACAAAGAGAAGTCAGGAGAGGAGCAAACCGTGTGAGAGCACATCTATGCCATGTAAACAATGAAAAAGCACAAGTGAACAAATGCCCAGGGACAACACCTGACATGTGTAGAGAGCTTTTGGCAAAGTACCCAAGTGAAGAGGAGAAAGCATGTGCACGAAAGAAACCGGCAATTGATGCATCTTACTTCAGTAGACATGGGAAAGATGTACACTTCGGAGATGGACAACAGTATAGAGGACTTGGGAGCTTTTCATTTTCCCAAGATTCGCAATCTATGGGTGCAAGTTCCGGCAAGCAGCAAACCTTGGGAGCAGCTTGGGATCCCCGCAAGAAAGAGAGGGTAGATGCAGCTGTTGCAAGGTTCTTTTATCATGATCATGTAGCATTCAATGTTGCCATGTCTCCATATTTCATTGAAATGGTCCAGGAGATTGCACGGTATGGCCCAACATACAAGCCTCCTTCGTATGAGACACTACGCACCACCTTGTTGCAAAAGGAGAAAGCTGCAATTGAATGTGCTTTAGAGTCTGTGCATGAAAGTTGGGCAAAGAATGGTGTGTCACTTATTGCAGATGGCACTCGAAAAAGGTCCATTCATGACATGGTTGCTTATTCTCGAAGAAGAATGCAATTCATTTCCTCACATGATGCTTCTGGGACTGGAAAAACTACAGATCAGCTTGTGGAAGAGTGGGCCGAAGGTATTAAGAAAGTTGGACCAGAGAATGTTATTCAGTTCTTAGCTGATGGTGAGGCAACAAATAGAGCAGCTGGTCTTAAGCTTGAAGACAGGTATCCGCATATCACATTTAGTCCATGCTTTGCTCATTGTTTGAGCAACTTATTGGGATGATCCACACATTCAAAAAGGCAAGGAGATAATAAGCTTCATTCAAAACCATTAGTTTATTTTGAATGAAGTCCGCAAGAGATCGCCCAAAAAGGATCTCTTGAAGTACTCAGAGACACGCTTTAGTTATAACTTTCTCATGATGAAGAGGTTATCCAAAGTGCAATTGCCTTTGAAGCAGTTGGTTGTATGCAATGAGTGGATGGGATGGGCTCTTTCTCGGTCAAGAGCCGGCATAGAGGTTGCAAGAACCATACAAGACTTCACATTTTGGGATGAAGTCCACACTATCAATGCTATGATGAAGCCGATCATGCGCTTGATGCGGATGGACGGGAGCCATGCATTGGCAAGGTTTATGAGGGGGCTGACCGAATGATCAAGAAAATAGGGGAAATGGACTTGTCTGATGAGAAATATGCAGAGGTTCGAGAATTATGTGAAGCACGATGGAATGGTTATCATTCTCCTATGCATGCTGTTGCGTATGTCTTGGATTCCGAGTTCCAAGGATGTGGACAAGAGGCCGATGATGAGGTGATGGATGGCTGGGAGACAGTGCTTTCTAGGCAGGTTCGTGATGCAGATAAACGAAGGTTGGTGAAAGACCAACTTGGATTTTATCGCAGCAAGTTGGGAAGGTTTGGATCGGCTGATGCACAGAGAGATAGGTTTAAGATAGGGACTGCTTTATGGTGGGAGGATTATGGGGCTCGTACACCACAGCTTCAATCATTGGCATTAAGGATCTTGTCTCAAGGTGCAAGCTCCTCTCCGATTGGAAAACTATGGAGTGTGTTTGGCCATGTTGCATCCAAGAAGAGGAACAAATTTGGAACAAAACAAGTCAATGACTTGATTTTTGTAAGTGCTAATTTGCGCTTGCTTGGTGATATGGCTTCTCCCAAACCAGAGAAGTTTATATTGCTTGATGAGGAGTCCTCAGATGATGAGGAGACACATGGACTTGCAGATCCTGGTCAGAATGGGATTGAAGATTTGGATGCTGCAGATGTTGGCATCACTGGCAGTAGCCATGCATGATATCTCCTTACTATTTGCATGTCACCTTGAGGCTTGGACTTTGGACTTCGATTTTTTCTTTTATCTGTGCCATGTGGACCACATTTTGTACTTTTTGTCACTTATGTCATGTATGATGTGGGCTAATTTATTTTGACTTGTGAGATCTATTCAGTGTTAGTATCTAGCCATGCAAATTGTGGTGCACTAGACTTTAGTGTGTCTCTGATTTGGTTATATAAATGAGCATTGTATATTAAGATTTATTGTCATTTCTAGAAATTATCTAGGTCATTCCCTCTTTCCGTTTCCCCTCGTTCCCGTTCTCCCTTTTTCCCGTTCCCGTTCCCCTAGTGGTGCTTTCGTTCCGTTCCCGTTCTTCCCGTTCCATTGCTACTATGAGCATGACCCCTTTGCCAGAACGCTGCAGTTTGTGCTCTAACTACTCTGTGGCAAGAGCGGCAGCTATCTAATCCTGCAAGGTAGCATTGTGATGCGTATCAAGACCGGATTTGTAAACCTGTTGAAGCCCATACTTGAACTTCTTTTCTTCTCGGACTTGCCATAGGGCCACCCTCTCTCCCCGTACACTAGGGGCATAGATATTCAAGATACCAAGCTTCAGTCCCTCCTGCATAACCATAATCTATTGTACCCTAGCAGGTGTGATAACAGCATGACCAATAACATGAGGCAAAAGCGATGTTGACACTGAGATGCATACCGTACCTTTGGTCCCATGTGCACCGGACACAAAAAGTGCATCCAGAGAGGATCTTACCAGTTTTACCATGCTGAAACATATCCAATTCGTGCTCTTGCAAAAGCAACACATCCATAGGTCCACCAATAATGGCAAGGTGGAGCTAATTCTTAACAATGCGCTTCCTACTGCACGTGGGAAGCCTCCCTAGACCTTGCTTATTCCATGAGATAATCCTCATGGTAAAGAGAGGGTTTTGGATCCGGACGTAAGCAAACGCTTGGCCAGAGTCTGGACCCGCCTCTCGTAATGCTGTAGAAAGGGATAATCCTTGGAGTAGAGTCTAATGTCAGCATGTTCACTCTGTCGTGGACTCTTGCATAGTCTCTCCTTACGTGCACAATGCATCATGCATGGGTGCCCTGCGGGATACCGTGACATAAATCTTGTTGCACATCTTGTGAGGTCTCATAAGCTGCAACATGTCTTGTGTATCCATACCAAGTGCATCCTACATGTTGTCCATCCCAAGCAAGGAGGACTCAACATAGTCATTTTGCTCGAGTTATTAAACATGAGGAAGACCTGGGAATCTGAGTGTGATAGGGTTGAGAGCCAAAGATCTTTCCAATGAGTGTTGAGAGCCAAAGATCTTTGTTGCTAGTGTACGGTAGGAAGAAAATCTTCCTTGTGCCCAAAGGAGGGAAGGGGCCGCCCTTGAGCACTTTTGAGGCTGCCTCCTCTACATCAAAGTCTACTTGGAAGAATCCTCTCCCAAGTAACCTCACATCTTTAAAGTGGAGTGAGGAGTCGGAAGGCAACACCGCAAGTACCCACTCGCGCAGCCCTGGATACGGGAGGGTTGAGAACCAAAAATCTTTCCAATGAGTGTCGTCTTGGAGTCTTTCTCAATTTCGGTGAAGAGGAACTCGAGCTCGTCTTGTTAAAAATGGATGGTTCGCCTGTCCGGAGGAGGTTGATTAGCCATGATGCTAATCAGAATGAAAGGTCAACTTAAAACCCGTTTAAAAAGAATTCTGTACTTGAGCGTGGCGGAGGAAGGGAAGCCAAGAGAAGGGGGGTGGAGGGGAGCGCAAGAAGTGCAAGAGAGGGCAGCGACGGTAGCAATGGCGGGCAGAAGACAGGCGGGCAGGAGCAATGGCAAGCACAAAGGCAGGAGCAGGTGGAGAAGGCAGGCTGGATGGGGGCAGGATGAGGGGAAAGGGCAGGGCGAGTTGGAGGCAGGAAGGAGGAGGGGTGCGCAGCGAGAAAGGGAAGGTGGGCAGATCGCGGTCAGCAGGTGAGGGCAGAGGGCAGGCAGGAAGTGTGTGCAATGAATAAGGGGAGGCAAAGAGGAGGAAGGGAGGGGTGCCGCGTGCTGTACGACAGCAAGGGGAGCACCTGTGTGTGTCGATTTGCAGCAGATAGAGGAGGAGGAAGTGATGCGCCTCACGAAACATGAGAGCGCAAGAGTGAGTCATGTGAGGTTTGTGTGCCACGTGGCACAGTCCACCTCAAACAATCCTTGTAGTGCTTGTTTACATGGTCAAAAGGGTGCCCAAAGGTTGGGCTACTACGGCTACCCAACTATTAAAGTGGGAACAGCTAAGGTTGCAAAACCTTAATAGAAATAAACAAAGGTTTAGATTAATACTTACCACATGTTCACATGCCATAAACCATGTTTGAATTCAAGGCATTCGCACGGTTCATGATGTACAAGTCATGGCGATGCTCTAAAGTACTTGCAACACTTTGAGACCGCTTGCTCGATGGTAGTCAAAGGGTTCACTACTATTCTAAGCACAACAGAGTGGAGGGAGTTCATACAAAGAGTGCTTGTAGTGGTACATGTATATACAAATTTCATCTTATCCGAAAATACACATATCGTACGCTTGACTAGATCCCATGATCAATTATCTTTAAAGCACATGGCATGGTTACAAATGGTGGTACAAAAGTGGGACCACACGTTGGAAGCAATGTCAACCAAACTAGTGTCGCGACCCATCTCCGACGGGCAAGAAGCATTTTGCAATTTCAAGGAAGCATTTTGCATGTAGTTACAGGCAAAAGAAATATGTGTAAAATCACCCTTCCATTCCTTTTAGAAGCTAGGCACATCGAGTTACACACAAACACACATAAAGATGTATGTATGTACATGTACGTATGTGTATGTGTACGTGTCATCCATTGAAACCATACATGCTACAACTGGAAGATATATGTATGTGTGTGTGCGTCTATGAATGCGTGACATACACATGTAAATATGTGTCTGTGTATGCGCACGCACCCATAATATCCATAGATATTGTTCACACTTATACATATATGTATATATACATATATTTATGAGTTGACTTCATCGTCCTCAACTTGCCAACCTTATATATAAACACATCATTATTGCCATATATATCCATATAGAAGCTTCTAAGCACCAAACTTGGCATATAAATATACATTTAGCATTACAAATCCATAAAATGATGACAATCTTAACACACCGGAACACGTCTTTAAAACAATCTTCGAACAACTGAATTCTCTCTCCTTGGCAGCCTATACTCCTCGCCTCCATCTGGCAAAATGTATGCCATAAAAAAACATTAGCATTGAAGATATAATTCTCGCCGAAAAAAAGAAGGGATAAGGATAAAAGCTTACAAAACTCATTTGGTGGATCAATATTTGTGGGGCGAACGGCATTTGAACAGGCTTGTAAACGGCAAATCAAAAAATTATGTATTGTCTAATGCCTATGCACCGAAAATCTAACTTATCATGCTTTTCATAATCCACAAACATTACACGTATATGAAGTTGATATGCAACCTTCCACAATCTTAGATTGTAAATTCATAAACTTTTCATAATCCACAAACATTACACGTATATGAAGTTGATATGCAACCTTCCACAATCTTAGATTGTAAATTCCAAGGAGCCCAAAGCGCTCGTTGTAAGTGTCGACCATACAAACCTAACAATAATTTGGGTTTTAAAAAATAAAGATATTCCCTGTTGCAAAAAGAATGTTTCAATAAAAATATAAATTAATCAAATAAAACACAAAAGCTATATAAAAAAGAAGTTTCTATATACACCAGTGCTCTCTAATAGTTCGATAATTAGAGATGTTGCTTGTTCTTCCCAAAATGGAGGGTTGACAATTCAGCCATGAATATTAAATAGATCTTGGAAAACAATAATACCTATATTATAGCAAACGTCTAAAAAAATTACCTTCAATATCTTGTCCATCACCATAAACGAACGAAAATGATTTCCTTGCCTCATCCATCCTAAGCAATATACCCCTGATATCAAATATAACACTCTCTCTCTCTCTCTCTCTCTCTCTCTCTCTCTCTCTCTCTCTCTCTCTATACATACATACATACATACATACATATATATATACATATATATATATACATACATACATATATATATATACATACATACATATATATATATAGATACATACATATATATATATATATATATATATATATATATATATATATATATAGACACACACACACACACACACACACACACACACATATATATATATACACATATATATATATATACACACATATATATATTTATATATATACACACACATATATATATATATGGCTGTGTGTGTGTGTGTGTGTGCTCAGTAGCTTGAGCCAAGCAAAGAATAATATAATGGCACTGTATGTAAAAGCAATCCAAAAGCAAACAAAGACTGCACATGGCACATCTTTGCAAACATTCTCCATTCAAATGCTTACTTCATTGTACAAAGATATGTATAAATGTAGTCTCTAACATTTGTAAGCTACCATTTACATTTACATTCTTTGGCATGCCATTTGCAAAACCTCCTTGTAGACAACATTGGTTGTGAAGACTTCATTTGAACCTTTTGTGCCGCTTTCATATTCCATAATATGCTTTACACACACTTTCACTGCATTGGTGGATGATCTAACACGTGACATAGCAACAACGTACAGTTGTCTATGTGTGAATACTTGTGTGGGGCCAGATAAAGTCCCAATACACTCAATGTTTGTCCTTGCATTAGGACAAATATGGACTCTCCATTTTGCCCCTTAAGGAGTGAATAAAAAAAGATTGGCCTGACCAATGAGAGAGCTGGGATTCTAGATTCATGTAACATGGATCTTTTTGTCATATCTTTGCCCAAATCTCTTAAGATAATAAATTAATAGAGCCCATATCTTAAAAAAATAGAGAAATGTTAGATTTCATGTCAAATTCCATATCTTTCATGTCAGATGTACATGGAAGTTTGAAAATCGAATTTTATTTTTTTTTCATTTTTTATGTTTAACTTTGTACTTTCCCTCCTTTTGCATTTCATTACCTTTTCATTTTTTTTCTTTTTTTGGCGGAATTCAATTTCACCATATCTCCTACAACTTGTTCTTTCTTCACGAAAATTTATAGTCATGTTGTTCTACACCATGGCTCTCTCCTCCTAAAATTTCATCTCATTTGGACAAAACTTTTGTGAGTTATGCATGTTTTCTCACATGAACTTTCTCTTTTCTACACCACAGATAGCTATCTTGATGTGAAGCTGCTTCAAACTCTTGTGAGTAATTATCATATGTTTAGGGTTTGTCTATGTTTTGTCTGGATGTGAGTAATTATCATATGTTTAGGGTTTGTCTATGTTTTGTCTAGATGTGAGTAATAATACTAGGGTTTGTCTATGTTTTGTCTGGATGTGAGTAATAATCATATGTTTTGTCTGGATGTTTAGGGTTTGTCTATATTTTGTCTGGATGTGAGTAATAATCATAGGTTTAGGGTTTGTCTATGTTTTGTCTGGATGTGAGTAATAATCATAGGTTTAGGATTTGTTTATGTTTTGTCTTGATGTGTTGCTGTTTATTTTCTCAAGAGGAAGGTTGTGAGCAACAAGGTTGTGAAAATCAAAGCAGTAAGTTGTTTATTTCTTGTTGTTTTAATCTTTATTTATTGCTTTCAATCTTCTTTGCACAGTATTGATTTGAAGTGGCATAAAATACCACAGTAATGATCATAGGTTTAGGATTTGTTTATGTTTTCTCTTGATATGTTGCTGTTTATTTTCACAAGAGCAACAAGGTTGTGAGCAGTAAGTTGCTATTTATTTTTTTCTTTTTTTTCTTTATTTGTTTATTACAATCTTCTCTGCACAGTAATGATTTCAAGTGGCATAAAATACAGTAATGATTTCAAGTGGCATTCATTTGTTTGGATCGTGTGAAGTAGTTAAGAAAACTAAGATTAGTTATCAATGCAAGTGCCCATCTGAGGATTGGATGATCTAGTTACTGGGTGAGTCATGGCATCTCAAGAGAACTCACCACGATGATATCATTGAGTGCAGAATTACTGTGTCAGATGTTACCGTTAGGTAAGATTGTAGAATTACTATGTTTGTTGATTGTTGATGGTTTTTATTCATAAGTACTTCATTGTAAGATACTGATTGTTGAATGTTGATTGTTGATTTTATGTTTTTATGTTGGTTGGTTGTTTTTTTTATAAGTACTTCATTGCAAGACAAACTTTGTGCATTTGCTTCAAGTATAGGAGGTGGCGACTTCTACGAGGGGAGTGGCTTAGCTTGGACCAAGACATGCGAGATGGCACGCATTTAGCACTCATTGATGTGAATATTTTTTGGGAGGGTCATGACCCTTTGAGCGTTAATGTAGAAAGTCATTGGTCCCTTAGTTTTCTCAGGTAGGAAATCTAACTCATGTCCAATGATCCCCCTTGTAATTTTTATTTTAAGTTGGATGGTAGGAAGGTTGGGAGTTGAAGTGAACATTGCAAAACATGTAAACAGTGTGTTGCTCCACACATCCTTGAAATTGTAGAGTCCATGTAATTCTTATTCTTTCAAGTGAATACCAAAAACTATTTCTCTAAAAGTGTTATAAATTTATTTTTATTTCATTTTCATAAATTATAGTGGATTTTTTAAGTCTTCTAACCCATTAATATGTAAGAAAATAAAGATAAGTATAAGTAAGTAAGTACAATCGGAAATATAAGTATAAATAAAGATAAGTATAAGTAAGTACAATTGGAAATATAAGTATAAATGTATATTTAAGTGTAAACAATAATATAATTAATTATCCTAGAAATATAAATATGGTTTATGATTTCTTTTGTTTTAATGAAGTGTCATTAATTTTAAGTCTATGGATATAGGTATAAAAATAAATATAATTTTAAGTATATATTTGAGTGCAAATAATAATATAAGTAACTTTGTAAATAATAAAATATAATAATAATAATAATAATAATAATATATAACAAGAAATAGAAGTATAATTTATTATTTATTATATTTTATTGAATTGTCCTTTATTTATAAGTATAAGTAGGGGTTATTTTCATTCACTTCTATTGCATTCTCTATCTCTCACTTTCTATCCACCTTGCTTGTTGCTCCCTTTATGCCTTCACCATGGCTTATCTCATCATGATGCGTTTGCACAATGGATGAGTGAAACCCGTACGGTCAGATGTGGGACTAGATTTACCCTAGGTTTTGTGATAGTGTTGAGCTAGAGAATATATTTAGGACTCTAGAGCCCGATAGCTCAGTGAATTGCATTTTTTTGCGTGGGATGTGATGATATCACATTTTTTATCCCTTACTCCACTGCTCGGTGGATACCCCTAGAGTTCCTCTTCTCCACATGAAGAGTGGTGACAACCATAGAAAGGTTGTGCAAAGAGCACTTGCACATGCCCCCCCCCCTTCCGATCTACCTCTATGCCCCTCACTTTTGAGGAGGCAAACCCGATCGATCTCATCGAGCAGGATATTACCTTTGCTATTTAAATATTATGCTTTGATTTTGAAGAGAAGAATGATGAGGAGCCAGTGGTGCCTCTTCTCACCTACGAAGAGAAGGAGCCAGAGGAGACAATCCTAGGGACAAGCAAGAAGAGGAGGCACGTAGCTTATCTTCTCTGGACTTGTCGACTATCCACCAAGAGGTAGCCCATCCTATTGAGAATGCAAAACTTGCATCATTTAGTGCCATCACTATAGATGGTGTTGAGTACTTGCTCATGCAGGATGTCCTTGAGGTTTTGGATTTGAGGGAGGAAGAGCTCTACTGCCACCTTGTTTGGGATGTTGATGAATACCTCATCGACTTTGACACTGTGGATGTGATGGCACAAGTAACTGAGATTGGCTGATACGATGGCACGAGCATGGATGATGTCTCTGCAATCATCCACATCCAAAGAAGTGCTGTAGAATCTGCTCTTGAGTATGATATCTCAGATGCAGAATTTGAGAGGCTGCAGGAGGAGCTCTTTGGACCTCAACCACGCATTGACCTCTCTGACCCTGTACATGGTGATAGAGCAATCCCCAGGGCAGATTTAGATGCATCGGACGGGAAACAGAATGATGAGGCTGAGAAGGTACGTAAATTTTTAAAAAAAAGTCTTCTTGAAAATTTCGGTGCGGGGCCTCAAGGGCTTGGGGACCCCACACATGTAATCTGGGAAGCATCAGGGCCCTCCAGGCATGCCAGTGCCAGTCAAAAGCTGGCATGAGGATGGCCCTGAATCTGCAAGGGCCTCGCACACGACAATTTCATCTCATTTGAAAATAATTTTTTTTCATGCAATTATATTTTGGAATAATTTTTGATATTTTATTTTTGCATGCAAATATTTTCTTCAAGAAATTATCTATGTCGATGAGTTTGCATCTAGAGCTGGTGGAACAAGGGGCGGTGGAGGAAGAGTCCAGGATGCAGCTTTGAAGTACATTGGCAAAATCTTCCAAGACATTATTGTCTTTCACAAAGTATGCTCCCCTGATGGACAAGTCTCTCTAATAAAGATCAAGGCTTTACTTGTTCGAAGCTCAACGTGGAGGGAAGATTCATTCACTAGTTGGCCTAGGCCTTGCCACTGGGAAGATTGATCTTAATGCTATCCAGCTTAAGCTCGAAGGAAATTTTGTTGTAATTCCTTCACTTAAACCTCCTACTGACTCTGCTTAGCCTAGTTCTAAGAGGCGTAGAGTTTAGGATTTTTGTTCTTGCTTCTATGTCATGATGTAATAGTTTCTATATTAATAAAAATATATTTTTGAAGTTTGGTTGTATTCGTACAATCAACAAATAACATTTAATCATTAATTTGAAATTGAAATCAATAAATAATATTTAATCATTAATTTAAAATTAAAATCACAATACAAGTAGACACTAGGCAAGGATTTAAAAAAATATTTTCATTAAGTAAAGCATTTACATCATTGATCACATGAGATTACATTGTGAAATATACATGAGATTATCCTAAACCCTAAACTACGGCTCTTCATCACCATAATCTTCCCTCCACTTCCGCATGCGTAGAACTAGCCGCATATCTTTGTCAGTGATGGTGACTCTCTTGGCATGGACGGCTACGTACATTGTGTCACCATATATGTCCACCAAAAAAGCTTCAGCAGCCTCTTGAAGAGCATCCAAAGCTACCGCTGTCCATCGTATGGGAGCCTCATTATTGTCGACCCGACGATGCTATCGAGATAGCCGGCTCGCATTTAAATCATCCATAATCTCCCTAACGAGGCGATGAAAAGGCCATATTATCCATATTCAAACTGAAGGCATTACTGACCATCATGCATGAGGTCCACCGAATATGCCTCAGGAATATGCCTCAGCTGCTTCTTGAAGAGCTAGCAACGCTTGGGCTAACCGTCACTGCACATTGTTGACTGTAGAACTAAGTCTTGCATAGAACCTATTACGAGACATTCACGGGAGATCTTGCAATATCTCTCTCACAAGTCTTGAAAATGGCCCCTCGGTATGATTAAGTTTGTACTTTTTTGATACTTCCTTATTTCTCGAAGAGCAGCAGTGTCTGGTCTCCATCTACGCTTCTTGTGACGTGGTGGATGTGGATGCATTATACATGTAGTAGTGCCTCCTAGGTTGTCAGATTGAGTGCGCTCACTATCAGTCTCCGTTGGTATATTGACCTGGGGCTGTGGTGGGTGAGTCTTAGTAGGGTTCCTGGCTTGAAAGCTAGAAGACTATAAAATGTAAATGTCTCACCACTTATAAGCACTTATAAGTAATAGTTTAGTCAACTTTAAAAATAACACAACTGTTCACACACAAGTATGCATATACTCTCACACACAAGTATGCATATACTCTCACACACAAGTATGCATATCAACACTATCAAAAAGTTATCCATGTTGACTTTAGTAAACACTTATTTTGAAAAAGTTATCCATGTTGACTTTAGCAAACACCTATTTCTTCAAAACATTAGATTTCTCCAATACTCTCATAAACATAAAATGTTATTTCATAATTACGATTCTATCGATATTTCCATTTGCTACCGACTCTCTCTTGGGTTGTCAACCATTCTACATGATATTCTTTGGCCATGCTATTTTCATATCTTGCTTTTCTCACTTCATATATTGCCCTGCGAACAGCTTCTGTATCATTGGATTTGGACTTTATTATTTTTTCCTCATATCTTATCTCTATTCTCCTATACCACCATTAGAGTAACTGCCTCATAGGATTGGAATCATTGATTCCACCTCCATGTGCCGTTGCTTTTTGGAATCCGCATCGAACTTGCCAATGAGATCGCTCCATGCCTTGTGTGGACCATATCACCAAACTTCCTTGTTCAGCAAAGTATGGACCATGAGCCTCAAGTATGTGCTGCATTAAAAAACACAGGATCCACAATTAAACTCAAAATATTACATTCATAATTTAATTATAAAAATGAAATGGAGACCACTCTCACCATATAGTGTGTAATGCAATTTGAAGTTCATGCCTCTGTCATTGAGTTGTGAAAGTTTACAATCGCCTCTTTAAATGCATTGGCATCATCAGAATTGAATGTCATATTTTATAAAAGTGGTGCCAATTTATCAAGTGTAATCCCAACATTTGCCTTTGCTATCCGCATCTGTCACATTTAGAATAACAAGATTAACATTAATAGAAAAAGAATACATTTAGAATAGCAAGATTAACATTAATATAATAAAAACATAATAACTCAGATAAAATTAAACCATAACAAAACAACATAACATATAACAGTAATGATCATACCTCCATTGCTCTCTTGTTCTTGATTCTTTTGCGCAGAGATTGATGAACAGAAATAGCCACAAAATAGCCTTCACCACCGAATGGGGACATAACATATTATTGAACATAGCATAACATATAGACTTCAATATATCCTAAAACTAAATCATAACTATTAATTAACAATTATATTTCACACACTTCATTCACTCAGAAAATCAAAAAATAAACAATCTAAATAACACAGAAACAGCATCCTTAAACTCAACTATTATCTACTATTTTACACATGACTAAATCACATTTCGAACAATAAGATGGTCTCAACTATTATCTTCTATTTCACACATGACTAAATTACATTTAGAATAACAAGATTAACATTAATAGAAAATAAAACATAATAACTCAGACAAAATTAAACCATAACAAAACAACATAACAGATAACAGTAATGATCATACCTCCATTGCTCTCTTGTTCTTGATTCTTTTGCAAAAATTGATGAACAGAAAGATGATTGAAGGGGAAGATGAATATGTGGTTCTAGCTCAATGGCACCCAATAATTAACCTACCCTTCAATTTCTTTGCCTACTACAGAAGAGAAGAAACCCCATGATTGAGAATATCTCAACTCATTAATGTGGTTTAGGAGGGAAAGAAATCTCTTGAGCATAGCTACTAAAGAAAACAAACACAGATTTGCATTTTCTATGTAAAGGAGGGAAAGTGAAAAATCAAAGAAAAACTAAAATCGCCCTAAACTGAAAACTCTACTTTTCTTATTCTAAAAAATGTAGAGAAGTCTCTAAATGAAGAAAATATTCATAAACCCCTGTATACTTAATGAAAAATGATGAAAATTAACAGTCACACTCCTAGAGCATAGAGGTAGGCGTGGGTAAAAAGAATTTCGAAAATCTTATATCTATATAAAGTTATTCCGTTTTTCAACTTTTCCCATTTTGAAATACGTAAATGCAATCTATTTAGAAGGAATTCGAAGCTGAAAAGTCAAGTGGGCATTTAAGAGTGTCACATCTTAGATGCTTCACGTTTTTAGATCAAATAGAATATTATTATTTCATATTTGAGAATTTTGAGGATAGGTGGTCATAACTTTGAAGATGGGATAGTACTATAATAAAATAATAGGTGAATCTCTTTTAAAAACAATATAAAGAGATCTCCTTGATTCTACAAGAGCTAATATTATAATATTATTTTAGAATCTTTTTTTAGAGAGAGAGAAGTGAGAGAAATCCCATATTTCTCCTAATGGGACTTATTTATTAACATACCAAAAGCTAACCTGACAACAGGAAATTGTCTCCTTCTCATGTCAAAAGGCAATTGAAGCATAGTAGGCATAAATGTTATTCTAGGAATAAAGACTCTGTCTCCAATGTTTGTACATGTAATGATTTCTAATTCTATCACCTTTGAGTTAAATTGCTTGCATATTAATCTGGTACCATTACAAAGTCCCCGTCGAGGGTCCAAATTGTGGAGCAGAATGATAAGGGCATTAATCTTTAGAAGTAAGCGGTGAGGAGGGTAACCACCACCTGAGTTCAAACTGTTCAAGTACCCAATTGGATACAGTATTGCATCATTCTCACAAGAAACAACAGAATCTGCAGCACTGAGGTATCCTCTTTCAAGAGCGGACAACGAACTCAAGGCTAGTTCATTGATCTCATCAACCTCTAGATTTCGTGGTGCAAGAATAGCACGGTCTTTGAAGAAGCATGCATAATCCTCCACTCTTTGAAGATCTTTGTATACCCATTTTACCAAACTCAAAACAGAGTTGCCATGGACCAACATTTGTGGTGGAATTACCACTCTACCTTCATTATTTGGCTGACCTATAGTGCCATCTCCAATTTGTGGTGGAATTACCACTCTACCTTCATTATTTGGCTGACCTATAATGCCATCTCCAATTTGTAATGTCCATTTAATACATCAATTGTACCAGGATTCAATGGCTATTGTGAGAAAGATGGGTAAACTTGACCTGTTTATCACCTTTACTTGCAATCCCAAGTAGGATGAAATAACCAATGATTTATTACCGGGTCAGGTTTCCCAAGATTGACTTGACTTGATTGCACAGGTCTTTTATGAGAAGCATAAGGACATGATGCACTTATTGGTGAAAAAATGAATATTTGGAATGGTATTGGGATTTGTTTCTATTATTGAATTTCAAAAAAGAGGCTTGCCACATGCATATATATTATTGATATTGAAAAGTGGATGTAAACCGATCGAGATCCCTCACTATGATATGTTGGTATGTGCTGAACTTCCTAACAAGGTGATGTTTCCAAAGTTACACAACATAATTAGTCATTGTAATGTCCATGGAGCATGTGATTAACTGAATATGTGCTCTCCTTGCATGGTTAATGGAAGTATGTCCATGGAGCATGTGGTGAATTGAATATGCGCTCTCCTTGCATGGTTAATGGGAGTTGCAAACATTGGTATCCTCGAAATTTTTGCGAGACTACTAGCGTTGATGACAATGGGTATCAAACTTACATGCGATGAGATGATGGTAGTTTCATCCAGGTAAAGGATCATAGGGTGGATAGTCGATGGGTTGTTACATATAACCCTTTTCTCTCTTTAAGGTATAAAGCCCATATTAACATAGAAATATGCTCTACCATTACAGCTATAAAGTATTTGTATAAGTATGTATACAAATGACATGATAGAGCTACTGTAGAGTTGCAAGATAAAATGGGGTTATTGATGAGGTTAGTCAATATCTGGATGCACGGTATGTTTCTGCGTCAGAGGCATGCTGGCACATATATCAATATGATTTGCACGATGAAAAGCCCGATATACAAAGGTTACATGTTCATCTCCCAATGCACAATAATGTTCTTTTCAATGACCAAGATGACTTGCGTGATGTGATTAGTTGTGACAGAAACCAAAGAACATCTCTCACCGAATGGTTCAAAGCCAATCAATTGTACGCGGATGTAAATAGCTTACTATATGTTGATTTCCCTAGTGGGTGTGGAATTCAACTCATCGCTCATGGACTAAAAGGAAAAGGGAAAATATGATTGGATGTATGTATAATGTTAGTCTGAGTGCAGGTAAGCAATATTACTTCGAATGCTAGTCACAATGTGCAAAGGGTATAAATCTTTTGAGGATTTGTGAATAGTGATGTGAATGGACATTTGTATCCATGTTTTAAGGCTGTATGTGAAGCCAGGAGAGTGATGAGGAGTGGTATATGTGTCTCCATGAAGCTGCAATTTAGAATACAGGATTCCAACTGCGTCAATTGTTTGTCATTATAATGGTTTTTTGTGAGTCTATATACCCTGGGTAGCTTTGGGATAAATTTTTCGCCGAACTTTCAAAAGATTTTTTCCATGCATTGCAGCAGAGAGGGTGTGTCGATGTTGGTGTTTGTCATTCTATAGCAAAGAATTAGGCTTTGTTGCACATGCAACATCTCTTACGCCAGTATGGAAAGCAGTTAGCTGATTTTGAAGGGTTACCTATTCCAAATAGATCAAGTGTTGCGGAGCTCGCTGGACACTGTGCGAATAGGAGGAGTCGAGAGTTATGCACGCTGACTGGAGAGCATGTCCACGCTTCCAATAGCTTGCACAGCCAACAAAAAAAGGATGACTGGAGACTCGAGAGCACGTTTGCGATAGAAAGAGAGAGAGAGAGAGAGAGAGAGAGAGAGAGAGAGAGAGAGAGAGAGGATGCTCACCACCAGGGAAAGCTTATGTGCGAATAGGAGGGGAGCTCGCTGGACAATGCGCGAATAGGAGGGGAGCTCGTTGGAAGGACTAAAACGCCATCATCATTCGACATCCCTCTCGCATTAACACAAGCAGTGACCTGCAACCTGGGAGCTGGAACGCGACCTACAACCTCTACAAGCGGCGGCCCAACATAGAATAGGGGCAGCGCTACATCATGAACGTGATGGCCCAGCATGTAAGAGAAGGGGCGGCACTGCAGCGTGGATGTGGTGGCCCTAGAGAAACTGGTGCATGCAATGTAGACATGGACGTGGAGGCAGAGAAAATAATGTGACACGTGGAGGGCAAGGCAAGTTGCGTAAGAGATAGTAGAGATGTGGTTAACGGGCAAGCTGTTAATGTACTGTATAACATGGAGGATGAATGGGATAGGTGCATCCTTGTTAACACAATATGCACCAAGGAAGCCAATGGAGTGCTTTTGAATGTGGTGGCAATCAACAAGCTATAGAATGTCCAAACAAGGTGTGCGAGAAAGAGAATACATGTGTGAAGATTGCATAGCCAACCATCATTATCCTAATTGTCCATGTGGGCAAATACTTCAACTATTCCGAAGCCATTGGAGTAGTTGCAATCTTCACACAATACTACCGCTTGTGTGAATACTGTAGAGTGAGCCATCATTATCCTAATCATCCACAAGGGACTTCAAACGCGTTCCTATATAGTAAAGTTGAATCTATTTAGCAAATTTGGACAAATTTGCTAGATAACACACATTTGTCTTATTCAATATAGTAAGCACGATTTCCTATATATTGATCTAGCAAATTACATTATTTATCTAGCAAATAAATGGTTCCTATATAGAAAATGGCAATATCTATATAGAAACCGAATTTACATCTAGTAATGAAGTGATTTCTATATAGAAAATGTGAATATCTATATAGGAAATTAATATTACAACTAGTAAATAAGTTTTCCCTATATAGCAAACAATATTTTCTATATAGCATTGTGAAGTGTCTATATATTAAATGATAATGGTCATATAGAAAACTCACCTCACAAACTAGCAAAGAAATGAAGTCTATATAGTAAATTCGAATACCTATATAGGAAATATAACTTTCATCTAGTAAACTAGTGATCTCTAGTATTAACACAAAATAATATAATATATATAAGTATATACACACATATATATTAGAGAGAGATAGTAGGTGTGACAAGGAACACATAAAAAGAGAGATTGAGAGATAGAAGAGGAAGAAAAGGAGATATGGAGGTCTAGAACATAGAGAGAGTGTGCCTATGAAAGAGAGAGAGAGAGAGAGAGAGAGAGAGAGAGAGAGAGAGAGAGAGGTAGAGAGATAATTATGAGAGCTTTATGCATTTCTCTCTCCAAAGGATTAGAGAGAGAGTGAGAGGAAGAGAGGAACATTCACTTTTATTAGCTTACTCCCTTAATTTATTTATCTCACTCACACACAAACCCACACACATATACATTTAGATACCCTAAACCCTAAACCCTAAACCCTAAATCCTAAACCATAGATCCCTAAACCCTAAACCCTTAACCCTAGACCTTAAACCCCAAACCCTCAACCTTAGAACCTAAACCCTAAACCCTAGACCTAAACCCCAAACCCTAAACCCCAGACTCTAAACCCTAAAGCCTAAATTCTAGACCCTAGACCCTAGGCCCAAGACCCTAAACCCAAAACCCAAAACCCTAGACCTAAACCATAAACCCTAAACCCTGGACTCTAAATCCTAAATCCTAAACCCTAGAGACCTAAACCCCAAACCCTAAACCCCAGACTATGAACCCTAAATCCTAAGTTCTAAACCCTAGACTCTAGACCGTATACACTAGACTCTAGACCATATACCGTTAACCCTAAACCCTAGAGACGCAAAACCCAAAACCCAAAACCCTAGACCTAAACCCCAAACCCTAAACCCTAATTTCTAACCCCTGAAACCCTAAGCCTTAAAACACTAAACCCTAAACCTTAGATCCTAGACGCTAGACCCTAGACCCTTGACCCTACACCATAGACCCTAGACCCTACACCATAGACCCTAGATCCTACATCCTAGACCCTATCCTAAGCCCTAGATCCCAAACCCTAAATCCTAAACCCTAAACCCTAATCCCTAAAACCCTAAACCCTTACCCTAGACCATAAACCCTACACCCTACACCCTAGAACCTAAGCCCTAAATCCTATGTCCCAATCCCTAACCCCTAAACCCTACACCCTACACCCTAAACCCTAAACGCTAAATCCTATATACCAATCCCTAGACCCTAATCGCTAAATCCTAAACCCTAATCCCTAAATCCTAAAGCCTAAAACCCTAAACCCAAACTCCCAAACTCTATACCCTAAACCGTAACCCCAAACCCTATACCCTAAATTCTAACCCCTGAAACCATAAACCCTAAAACACTAAATCCTAATCCCCTGAAACCCTAAGACCCTAGACCCTGAACCCTAAATCCTAGACCTAAATCCCAACCCTCAACCTTAGAACCTAAACCCTAAATCCTAACCCTAGACCTAAACCCCAAACCCTCAACCCTAAACCCCAGACTCTAAACCCTAAATTCTAGACCCTAGACCCTAGACCCTAGACCCTAGACCTAAGACCCTAAACCCAAGACCCAAAACCCTAGACCTAAACCACAAACCCTAAACCCTGGACTCTAGATCCTAAATCCAAAACCCTAGAGATCTAAACCCCAAACCCTAAACCTCAAACTCTGAACCCTAAATCCTAAGTTCTAAACCCTAGACCCTAGACTGTATACCCTAGACTCTAGACCATATACCCTTAACCCTAAACCCTAAAGACCCAAAACCCTAGACCTAAACCCCAAACCCTAAATCCTAATTCCTAACCCCTGAAACCCTTAGCCCTGAAACACTAAACCCTAAACCTTAGATCCTAGACGCTAGACCCTAGACCCTAGACCCTAAACCCTAGACCCTAGACCCTAGACCTTAGACCCTAGACCCTAGATCCTAGACCCTAAACCCTAATCCCTAATCCCTAAAACCCTAAACCCTAACTCCAGACCCTAAACCCTACACCCTAGAACCTAAGCCCTAAATCCTTTGTCCCAATCCCTAAACCCTAGACCCCAGACCCTAGACCCTAAACGCTAAATCCTATATACCAATCCCTAAACCCTAATCGCTATCCTAAACCCTAATCCCTAAATCCTAAAGCCTAAAACCCTAAACCCAAACTCCCAAACTCTATACCCTGAACCCTAGCCCCCAAACCCTATACCCTAAATTCTAACCCCTGAAACCATAAGCCCTAAAACACTAAAGCCTAAGCCCCTGAAACCCTAAGACCCTAGACCCTAGACCTTGAATCCCTAATCGCTAAAACCATAAACCCTAGACCCTAAACCCTAGACCCTAGACCCTAGACCCTAGACCATAAACCCTAGACCTTGGACCTTGAACCCTAGACCCTAGACCCTAGACCCTAAATCCTATGTCCCAATCCCTAAACCTTAGACCCTAAATGCTAGATCCTTAACCCTAAATCCTATGTCCCAATCCCTAAACCCTAATCCCTATATCCTAAACCATAAACCCTAAACCCTAACCCCAAAACTCTATACCCTAGACAATAAACCTTAAAATCATTTCCTCATTTTATTATTTTTCACTTTAACAAAAAAAAAATATTCTTATTTTTTGGGATAATTATTTAACTACACTCCATTCTTTAATTTGCACTTAGGAAAGTTTGTCATTGTTCCTTATGGATTTCTCTTGTGTTTCACTTAGGCAAAATACTTTTTCTGGATAATTATTCAACTACCTTATACCTTTAAATTTGCGAAAGTATGTATTTTTACCTTGTAGACTTTTCTTGTGTTTCACTTATGCAAAACTTTTCACTTCTTTAATTTGCACACAAGAAAGTACATCTTTGTACCTTATGGATTCCTCTTGTGTTTCACTTAAGAAAAATTTTGTATACTTTTTTTGGATAATTATTTTAACTACACCAATTCTTTAATTTTCATTCATGAAAGTACGTCTTTGTGCCTTACGTATTTGTCTTATGTTTCACTTAGGAAAAATTATGCCTTATGGATTTGTCTTCTATTTCACTTAGGAAACATTATGTACACTTATTTTTGGATAATTATTTAACTACACTTCATCCTCTTATTTACACTCTTGAAAGTATGTCTTTATGGCTTGTAGATTTTTCTTATGTTTCACTTAAGAAAAAATTTATATACTAATTTTTTGGAAAATTATTTAATTGCATTCCACCATTTAATTTGTATCCATGAAAGTACATCTTTGTGCCTTATGCATTTTTATTATGTTTCACTTTAACAACAAAAAATAAATATTCATATTTTTTTGGTTTTAGTGTGTGTGAGAGAGAATACATAAAAAGAGAGATTGAGAGATAGAAGAGGGAGAAAAGGAGATATGGAGATATAGAACATAGAGAGATTGTGTCAAGGAAAAGAGTGAGGTTTGAGAGAGAGAGAGAGAGAGAGAGAGAGAGAGAGAGGAGAGAGGAGAGAGAGAAAGAGAGAGTGTATGAGAAAGATAAAGAGAGATCAAGTGAGAGATTCGCAAAGAACGAGGAGGAAGAAGGAATAGGGAGAGAGATTAGAGAGAGAGTGAGAGGAAGAGACAAGAGCGAGTGAGAATGAGAGAGAGGATGAGCAAGAGAGTAGAGAGATAGTGAGAGGAAGAGAGGGTTAGTGTGTCTATGAGAGAGAGAGAGAGAGAGAGAGAGAGAGAGAGAGAGAGAGAGAGAGAGAGAGATAATCATGAGCGTTTTGAGTATTTTTCTCTCCAAACGATTAGAGAGAGTGAGAGGAAGAGAGAAGAAAGAAATGAAGAGAGAAGAGGAAATGAGAATGAGAGAGAGGATGAGCAAGAGAGTAGAGAGATAGCAAGAGGAAGAGAGGGTTAGTGTGTGCCTATGAGAGAGAGAGAGAGAGAGAGAGAGAGAGAGAGAGAGAGAGTGAGTGAGGTAGAGAGATAACTATGCGAGGTTTGTGCATTTTTCTCTCCAAAGGATTAGAGAGAGAGTGAGGAAGAGAGAAGAGGGAGTGAGAATGAGAGAGAGGATGAGCAAGAGAGGAGAGAGATAGAAGAGGGAGAAAAGGAGATATGGAGGTATAGAACATAGAGAGAGTGTGTCAAGGAAAAGAGTGAGGTTTGAGAGAGAGAGAGAGAGAGAGAGAGAGAGAGAGAGAGTGTGTGTATGTGTGTGTTTGAGAAAGAAAGAATGTGTGACAAAGAGAAAGAGAGATCAAGTGAGAGATTCAGAAAGAACGAGGAGGGAAGGAGGCATAGGGGTAGAGAGAGAGAGTGTGTGTATATTGAGAGAGAGCCAAGCTAGAGAGAGAGAGAGAGAAATGAAATGAAATGATATATTAACGTCTCTAAGAGGCCATAGTGGCCTATGAGACCAAAATTGAGAGTACATCTAAAGTTGGTGTCTCATCAAAGAGAACAACTAAATGAGACTAGAAAGTACAATAAACTTATTGTCCTGCAGTTATAATAACAGAACGTTAAGACTCCGAGATGATACTTATTAGAAAATATTGAAAAATACTAAAAATTGTATATCAGGTAGATCCATGTATGCTGATCAGTTGAAGTGTTGCCCTCTCCTTAGATCAAGTATCTCTGCCATGGGGCTGTCTATAATGGAGAGGTCGTAGAAGCGAGGTAGGCGCCTCCGATGCTGAGCAATAATGGCTCTGATCTGGCGATGGTGAGGATGTCGTGGTCGGGATCCTGGTGGGCATGGCCGATGAGCACGACATAAGATAACTGCTCTATCAGTGGTGACTCCCTGGGAGCGTGGTCGGTGCCCTGATGGCCCATGGAGGAGTATCAGGAGGTGTGTGGGCTGGGTCGCTGTGCTGGTGGTGCTGAAGAAATCTGTCAAGGTCCTTTGTCTAGGTACATCATGGCTCGGCCTCCTGTCTACCAAGAGTGTCTCTTTGTGTCTCCTGAGCTCAAGTAGAAACAATCCCAGGCATCTCTGATCCTCAAACTCCATGACCCTACATAATGGCCCAAAACACTCTCAGAAGAGGCAGTGATATTTCCATCGGATCTCATAATAGACTGTACATCGGCAAATATAGTGTTCCTCTGTCTCTACCTCCTAGTAGCATAGCTGACAAATGCAGTCATCCAAGATCTGATGCACATATCGCCCTGTCTCAATCCGCAGCTGGTGTGATGAGTTCCTGATCTGTCCAATCGCACAATGTATCCCATGTGATAGGTGTACATCCATGTACACCGGGCAGGTGATAAAATCATCCCGGTGAGAGGTGTAGAAAATGGCTCTTGTAATGAGCCATTTTCGTGCCCAAGGGCTCAAGGGGCCTAGTCCATGTCTTCTCTATGTCCACTCTGATGATATCCATCCTGATCACGCGGTTTTGCTCTGAGCGGGTGAGATCCAAAAATGGACAATCCAGACTGTACTGTTGAAAGGGTGGTAGTGCCTCTATCCGCAAACCATGTACGTCAAACCATGATCTCATCTTAGCGTACCAACAATGAGTATCTCCATCCTCTACCAACTGTATGGATGAGGTCAATGCCAATCGGGAGTACCTCTACTGAGGGAGCTCCCATAGCTGCTGTAAAAAGGTAACTGCCTGGAATAGGGCCTCGATTACTATTAGTGGGGCACCCAGCTCAGCCCGAACAATCTCATGTGGTACTGACGGTTTGCTCTGAATCATGCAGGCAATCATCATAATCAATGGTCTCTCCATTTGCCTCCATCCCTCATTTGTCCCACTCTGAGATCTGTGATGTACTGGGTCCCCAAATTGGAGCTCCGTACAGGAGGGTTGGTGTGACAAGCGTATCAAATAGCCACAATTTGGTGTGTGGCTCCTGAAACTATATGTGTGCACACTGCCTCTCAAGTGCCCCCAAGGCTGCATGCCCTCGAGCTAATCTAGCTACTGCTGCTGCCTCCTTCAGGGAGAAACGCGGTCTTGTGAAGGTAACTCCCAAGTAGACATATGACCTGATGTACTCTATCGGTGCAGAAGCGAAGGCAGGCGGGGGGCAAGGGGAGGCGCGAGTAATGAGGGGGGCACGAGGGGGCGAGTAGGTAGGTAGGCGGGGGGCGCAGGTGTGCAGGTAGCGCGAGCACGGAGGGGCGGGAGCTTCAGCGAGCGAGGTGACACTTCATTTTTCTATCTCAACTTTTGGAGGTGCCCATATGTATACTCTTATTATCCTTATACGTAATAAACAAGAACCATAAATTGACTTCATTAACTTTATACATAGCACTATATGTAAGGGCACTCTTACTTAAACACAAAATCTAACGTGTAAAGACCAGTATGCTTTTGTATATAGCTATATGCATAAGCTATTAATAGCATGAACTTATTAAAGGCATAAAGGCGCACTTTATCTAAACAGAATAAATATTTAAAATTTGTCTTGAGTGAAACACAACAGAAATCCATAAGAAATAAAGACATAATTTCATGAATAAAAATTTATCCGAGTAAAATAAGTATACAAAATTTTGCATAAGTGAAACACAAGATAAATCCATTAGGCACAAAGATGTACTTTCATGGATACAAATTACAAGGTGGAATGCAGTTAAATAATTATCCAAAAAAATCAGTACATAATTTTTTTCTTAAGTGAAACACAAGAAAATTCATAAGACACAAAGACATACTTTTAAGAGCAAATAAGATGATGGATTGTAGTTAAATAATTATCCAAAAATAAGTTTACACAATGTTTCCTAAGTGAAATACAAGACAAACCCATAAGGTATAATTTTGGTCCAGCATTGGATGGATCCTAGTGTAATAACTTGATTTCCTTCCATATGATCTCGAACATGGTCTTGAAAGGTCTTTGGACATGCTAGTACACTAGGAAGGAAAGATTTGACACAATTGGAAACAAGAGTTAGTTTTAAAAGTGGCCTATGCACGAGCCCCTTCAATCTCTCTGGAACTTCATATGACATCCTTGCCATATATATAGCTGAAATCATACATATAAGATTATGTGAAAACCTTAACAAGCCTAGACAATCTCTCTCTCTCTCTCTCTCTCTCTCTCTCTCTCTCTCTCTCTCTCTCTCTCTCTGTGTGTGTGGAGACTTCATTTTTAAGAGAGGCTGACTTGATGAGTGTAGAGACTTCTTTAAGAGATTCGACTCTTGTGCATAAAGACTATCATGCATAAGCATTTCAAATGAAGAAAAATAAAAAAACACCAATGTACTTAAGAATGCATGGTATTAAAGAGAGTAAACTATTATCAAAGAACTAGTGTAGAGATTACCTTGACCAGATGCTAGCTTGATATGTTAAGAAAAAGACCTTATAAATTAAAAATAGTTGTGATAAAAATTCATACCTAAAAAAAAGTAAATTTTAAGACTGCCATGTTATAGGAATCCATTTCATTTGGCCTTCACAAAGAACTCTTTGTCGTTTTGTAACTATATGCCCCAAAATTCTTGTTACACAACAACTCCAATGCCTCAAAGACCTTTCTTCCACTTGAACCTTCCATATTTTTTCATTTCTTTCATCACATTTCAAGAATGCTAACTTCACTTCTTCTCCACTATGGTTTACTTCTCTCACCACTGCATATTCTAGGCTACAATTTTTCTCATTACTTTTTTGCACTTTGACAATGTCATGGGATTCCAACCAAGGTGGCACATTTCCTACTAATCCATATCTAAGTAATCTACTTCTTTGTTGCAAATACTTTACCTCATATGCAATTACTTTTTGCTCTGAGCACAAAGATAGAGAATAGAACTTATGTAACAATGAAGAAATTGGTCTAATGCTATCCCAATCAAATGCAAGATGATTCTTTTCCAAAATACTCATTCCTGTGATGGCATCTATACACAAGTGTTCATCACCACCATCTCCAACCACACAATGTTTATAATACTCTCCACCAAAGAAGAGTATTCTCTCTCCATTATATTGCATAGAGAATAAAGAAGTAATGTGTGCCTTCCAATGACCTACATTATCTTATGGTGTTTGTTCTCCATCTACCTTAACTACCACATCATCGCCAATATTGTATAGGTCTCCATTGTAAAATACACTTTTATAGCATGTTACTTGGAGTGCATCTAAGCTTTCACTGACAATATTCCAAAATTTCCTTGCATATCTTTTCTCATCTATGCTTGCATCATGAATTTCATGTCTCTATCTTGTAATTGCAATGCCCTTATTCTTTATCACACTTTCACAATAACAATCTTGTATATACTTTCTCATATCACTCCATAATTTTTTAGCTTTATTAGCTGATGAAACCTCAAAAATTCCATCTTTATGCCATGGCACACATGAGTTTTTCATGGTCACCCACCACAAAACCACTTGGTGTAAGTAGAACCTCATGCAATTCTAGTATCAATCTTTCATTAGGTAATAGATGATCTCTATCAATTTTCATGGCTTTATAGGCTTTGGTGAAAAGAACACGACTGTAGTGACGTACATAAGTCACCTCATTGTTGAGATTATTAGTTTTAATCGCAACAAAATAAGACACATTACGCTCAAAGGTATAACACCAAAAGCGATCATGTAGACCATGCCTTACAACATCATCTAAGATCTCTCTATTACCTGTAAAGATATAATTAAGAGTATATTTCTTCTCTATTTTCAAAGAATTATAGTAATTCAATGAACAAAGAAATCAATGATGCAGTATTCAAAGTATCCAAAGTAGTGCCACCTACAATTCGGTATGGTCGATGGCCTAAGTCACCTAGCAAGTACTTTGAGAGTTTCAAAGCCGAAGAAAATCAAACGTTTATCCAATGGTGCTTGCCATATGTCCTGCATTTCCAAACATCATAAAGACTTGGGTGTCTTATTGATTGATATTGCACATAGCTTTTACAACTTCAGCCGAGACTATGGATGGTCAAAAGAAAGTATGGAAGTTGTGAGGACTTCGTTACAATCATGGAGAGTCCAAAAAGAAGAGTATACAAAGACAAACTCCTTTGGAACACGTTGCAAGTATATCAATATCGAACTTTTTTGATAGTTTTTATATCTTTTACATGATAATATTAAGTGAAAATATTCAAAGAGAATATATGCATGACATCATACACTAGATCAAGTGATAAATCAAAACCATAGAGATCATATAGCCTCCATTAGATAGATTCACCTGATAACCCAGCTTTTCTTAAAGTAGCTTCTCTATCATTAGCTGTGTATTCTCTCTTTGCATCCTCAATAGCTTCCACCATCTCTGAAATGTCTCTTTTTTCAGGTGGATATCTTGCTTGAAATCTATTTTGGTCATATACATAATGACCTGTAAATCTTGGATTACTATTATCTAAGGTAGCTATAGCTTTATCCCTTCGACAAAATTATTGCCCTCCATCTTTGAAAAGACCAAGTTTACATTATGTTGGGTGATCCCCAGTAACCATCATAACCATAGCTCTTATCTAACATTCCCTTTTTTCATCATGTGGATGCTCAAAAATTCTTTCAAGGGGATTACCACATCAATACCATCAATGAATAAGCTTTCAAGTTCTTCTACTAATGGCTTCAAAAATGCACCAAAAACATCACCTGAATTACGAATGATTTTTTTTATAACTAAAAGGTATAAATAAAATTGGTAAAACACCTAAGCTTGAACCATATGTAGCATTTAAAATCTTCATTTCAACAGCTCCACAATCTTTTTGGTTATCCTAGATGCTTGAAAACCATCCCAATGTAACAATAAGGCAAAATTTCTAGGATCTCCCTTGCATGTTTTCTTTGAAGTTTGAATCGGTAGACGACATTGCTTACATACAAAATTATACTCTTGGCGATCCTCCATCCATGATGTTGGTAATATATTTGAAATATTCTTTTGAGGAAAGGTGGTGTATCTCTTTTTGCAACATGGATTTACACAAACAATAGGCAACTCATAAAAAGCATTTGGATTTCAAAAGTCTTGAATGTCTTGACATTTAGATCCATCCCAAAAATCATGAATTCTTTCTAATTGTTCGCATGAGTCTTTGCCTAACCATCTTTGTTTCATGTGCCACATACTCATAAAGTCATGACAAAAGCTTCTACTCTTGACTAGCAATTTGAGTTGTTTACCAATAGGAACGTAATCAAATGTGAGCATTTCTTTTCTTGGAGCACCACAAATTTTACACTTCTCACAACAAGTTCCACAATCGCGCTTGAGTTTCTTTTTATTGCCTTCTCTAGTACAATTACAATAGACACGATTTCCAATATAATTATCCTCATTACTCGGATAAAGTAGCTCAGGCTTATGAATATTTCCATCTACTCCCATGCATATCTTGTATCATTGTA
>NC_141101.1:33392329-33437329 GCF_041138505.1 Cibotium barometz | reverse complement strand
AGGTTTCGGGTTTAGGGTCTCTCTCTCTCATGCATAAACACATTTGCTTACTTCTCTCTCTCTCTCTCTCTCTCTCTCTCTCTCTCTCTCTCTCTCTCTCTAGCTTGGCTCTCTCTCAATATACGCACTGTCTCTATCCCCTCTCTCTCAATATATGCACTGTCTCTATCCCCTCTCTCTCTCATAGTTATCTCTATACCTCATCTCATGCATAAACACATTCACTTACTTCTCTCTCTCTCTCTCTCTCTCTCTCTCTCTCTCTCTCTCTCACACACACACACACACACACACACACACACCTTCCTCCCGCTACTTCGGGCCCGAACTAGTGGAGAGGGTCCGCTACCGTGGGCGGCGCGAGTGCAGAGGGTCCGCCCATTTTTGCGGCATTGCTCCCACCAGCAGCAGTGAGCTGTCTCAGCCACGCCGGCCAGTTTTGCCACTTCTGGTGACTGCATTGGTCGAGTACTTCGTCAGTAGCTATGCGTGTGTCTGCACGAGCCATTTGAAGCCTAAGGGACTGGTGCTTAGAAGTCTACATTATCTCTCAAGGCAGAGGTGTATGCCTGTTGTCAGCTGGTCAGTCTCGAGACCGTGCAATCTGCTGGTCAGCCTGGGGGTCTTTCTGTCGCCTGCATACAACACATTTGTGACTTTGCGGGGAGCATAAAGAAGAGAAAAGAGGAAGATCAGTACACGTTTTATAGAGAATTTTTGCTTGCCCTGCTGCAACAACACATCATTGCCAGTTCTAGTTCTCAGTTTTGGCCCCTTTTCCCACCAATCGTTGCTCAGGCCCCCAAGGTAGCAACTAGTAGGGGAAAACATGTCTCAACCCCTAGAGGGGGAACAGGATGGTGAGACAACCTCACACCCCCACCATCATGAAGGCACCAAATGCCTACTACCACAGAAGATTGAGGGAAGGAATCATGTCCCTTGGCTCACGAAGGATTACGAAGATGGCCCTGACGAGACGAGGCCCTTTATGAGGAGCTACAACTTCACATAAGGACAGAGATGAACACCATGCGAAAGGAGCTTGAAAAGGAATGGACCGAGCAGATGCATGCCCAAAGGAAAGTGATATACGAAATGCTGAAGGAAGAGATATATGTCCAATTGAAGGGAGAAATGTAAGCCCAAGTATGGGTTGAGATGGAATTAGCCCAAGCCTTGAAGCACACAGAAATGAAAAAAGAGATGCAGAAATGGAAGGATGACATGCTTCGAGAGATTGGCACAACAGTTGCATTGTATGAAAGCACTTTGAAGACATGTATGGCTGACCGCGAAAAAGACATCACAGAAATGCAAAACACTTTGGAATCATGTAAGGCAAAAGTCGCTGCAGGTGAGAAGGAAATGCATTCATGGGCTGAAATTGCCAGTGACACAAAGAAACAAATTGAGGAAGTCAACCCATGGATTGAAGTAGTAAAAAAACATAAGGATACACCAGTCAATAAAGTAGAGGTGATGAATGCTACATTGGAAGAGGAAGCCAAGAGACGGGCACATGCCTTACATGTACGTGTAGTTGGGTGGGAAGATAAGGGAAATCCCCAAGACGATGCAAAAGCTCTTGCAACAAAAATTGGAGCCACTGATGTACCCATTACCGGAGCATGGCGAGTAGGCAGAGATGAAACCAAGGCGAAGATATTGATCATCAAGTTTGGTGACTTGGCGAAGAAGAAGGCCTTCCTCTCCAAAAGGATGGCCCTTAAGGGGGAAAAGATTTATTTGGATGAGGACCTTACACACCGGCACAGATAGCACACCAGAAGGAACACATGCCGTGTGTGCTTGAGGCAAGGAAAGAGGGGAAATGGGTAGTATACAGAGATGGCTGAGTCATCATTACGGAGAGGAGGCCCGCTTGATGGTGCACGGCCTATGAGACCTTGCGATTCACGGTGTGGAATTGCAACGGGACCCTTAGAACAAATGCAGGATACTTTGAGGATACTTTCAGACACAGTGATATTGCTATGTATATGGAGACCCATTAGTGCACAAACAAGAGGCTTCCTGACGTCTGGGGTTATGGATGGGAATCAGTTTTCTGCCCTCAACCACGCACAGTGGGAGGTACCAGAGGATCTGGAGGAGTGGCAATACTTTACAGGGAGGAGCTTCGTGACAAAATACATGTGGTAGAGAGAGATGCAGATGCGAGGTACATGTGGGTCCGAATATGTAGAGAGGGGCTCCGCGAGCTATATGTGGCGGTATGCTACTTTCCCCCAGCCCACTCTAGGTTTGCACCATCACGAGATCCCCTCAAAAAGTGAATTGAGGCTCTGATCTCGTCACCCGTGCCTATGTGGTGTTAAACACCATAACCTTGGTTTTCCCAAGGTTCACTGTCAGATCTTTATCCGCACAGAAAGCCTGTAATGCATCCAGGTGTCTGTAATCCCTCCAGAGAGTCTGAGATTAGAACAATATCATCAGTATATAACAAGATGGGTATCAACACCCCTGCCAAGCATGCCCTGGGCCTCCCAATCTGTCTACATAATCAGAGACTGCATCAATGTATAGTTCAAAGAGGGTGGGCGATAGCGGGCATCCCTGCTTCACCCCTATCGTGCTGGTCACCCTATCAGATAGTCTGCTGCCTGGAGCTCGGACTCTACCTCTATCACAAACTTATACAAAGCATATATCCCCCACTGCATATCCTCGGGTACCTCAATGTCATGCAATCTGTGCATAAGCCTGGCACGTGGTATAGTGTCGAAGGCTTTGCGAAAGTCCACAAAGCAATAGTATATCCTTCTCTTATGTGCCCTGCCCTCTTTAATAAGTGCCCAAAGTGTCAGTATGTGATCCAAGGTAGTAAATCCTCTCCTGAAGCCAGCCTGTCCATGTGCTCGATGACCATGCCTCTCTGCCCATCGGCTCAGCTCTGATTCCAATATAGAGCCATATAATTTGGCCAAGTAATGACCAATCATGATCGTCCTGTAGTTGCCTGGCACCATGGGGTCCCCACTCTTAAAGAGTGGTACAATGATATGCTCTGTCCAGCTTGTCGGGAAACCCTCACAAATGGCACGATTAAACACATGTACGATGAGCGGAGCCAAAGTGTCTCGTGCATATGAGAAGTGCTCTCCAACTAGCCCATCATGATTCTGTGCCTTTCCATTTTGTAACATGTCTATCGCATCTACCACCATCCGCATAGTAAAAAAGGTGCTGCTAGCCGGTCTAGCTCCCACCAGGAGGGTGGGGGGCTGTCCTGGTGCATCATATAGCTCTCTAGCATAAGTATGCCATGCCTCAGGTGAGCGTGCAGTAATCGGAGTACCAGGCTGTCTCTCGTGAAACATCTTCCATGCCCTCTTGCTGTCCTTCCCCAGGAAGAGTTGGTAGATCTCCTCCTCTAGCTTAGCCAGATAGGCTCGTTTCTTCCTCTGCACAAGGCGCCGAAAGATCATCCTAGCCTGTCTATGCATGGAGACCCAATGGCAACCTCATGTTGTAGCTGTGTTCGTGTCTCATGACACTCATAATCATACCAATTGTTCTGTGGGGGGCAGTGCTGCGGGGGTGGGTGGAAGGGATAATAGTGCAAGGAAACGCATGTGAGGTAGATGCATGTAGTACACCTGCCAATCCTCTCGTGATCTCGTCCAGTGGGCTATGCAGGTCTAAAGCGAACGAGCCATCAGATACTACATCTCGATAAACCCCAACTGTCTCACGTGTAAACTGATATCTCGGGTACCTAGGTAGATGAGTGGCTGGCCCATCTCTCGGGGATCTACCTACTAGTGTGAAACTCAGGTATGCATGATTGGTTGCTATGCCAATGGGCCTACTGGAAATCGTGAAACCCCACACATCAGGTATCAAAATGAAGGAGATCCCATCAAGTAGTCCACTGTGCTCGCTCCCCCTTTAGAGTTCTAGTGTGTGAGAGCATCTGATCCTTGCCATCTCGATAAGCCATTGTATATGACCAACCCATGTGCACTCCTGAGTGTGAGAAAATGCCTGCCATAATCTGTAATCTCCCCCTCATCTTGTGCTGATCTCTATAACCCTACATCCTCTACCGTGATCTCCCGGTACATAGCCTCTTGAGTATCATACAACTCTGTCTGCTCTGTGCCTGTACGTGCATTAAAGTCTCCCAATAGTAATATGTCTCCCATGCTGGCAAACCTCATGATATCATCATATAGTGGTATATAGGGCGACGATGGAGGCTCCTCCCGCCCCGCCTCATAGGGACTCCCCCGCAGCCCCCTCTGAGGACACCCCCATCAGGCTTTCTCTTTCGCCAGAAGAGGAAGCGAGCCTCACTGCAGAGGTGAAACCCCTCCAGGCTCATTCCACCATCTGCCGTATAGTCGGCACTCGCCCCAGTAGAGGGGGGATCCGGGATCTTCTCCAGGCCCGCCTTCTTGTGCAGATGTGGGCAAGATCCTGGACGTACAGCTACTGGGCCATGGACATTACCAGATCGAGTTCGAGACCGCCCAGAGCGTGGCCAAGGTCCTAGCCACCATGAGTCCCCTTGACATCAAGGGTGCTCGGGCTTTCTTCAGACCTTGGCAGCATGGCTTTGACCCAGTAGAGCGGCTGAGGGAGAGCGCCTTTTCCATGTTATAGTTTGCTTCCCTGGACTCCGCTGGGAGTATCTTCCACTCCTCTCTAGGCTAGGAGCATTGGTGGGCTCGGTACTAGAGACTCGCCCCACAGCAGAGCTTCAGTGGTTGCCAGAGCAGCTGGGCTACCTTCGGTCAGAGTTTTGGTGTCTGACATCTCCTCCCTTCCTAAGGTCATTCAGCTACCTAGGATAGGGGGGGATGGATTGATCAGACAGTGGAGTTCTTGGGGCTCCTGAACCAGTGCTTCATTTGCAGGCAGGTCGATCATCTGGCCAAGGCCTACCCTCGCAGGAGACCCCGACCCTCACCACAGCAGCAGGCCCCTGATGGCCCACCCATAGATTCGGCTCGGCAGGCTGCCTCCGGGACACCTGCTCAGGCCACAGAGACCTCAGAGTGGCAGCCTGGTCAGGGGCGCCGTCGAGGGAGACAGCCACAGCAGCACGCCCAGAGACCGCAGAGTAGCAGCCACAGTCTCAGCATCACTGGGTTCCCGTGAGGAACAGCTTTGCTCCCCTCCAGGAGGAGACCCCTGCGACGACTGAGGACCAAGAGATGCCAGCACCCCCTCCTTCACCCCCCACCCCCGTCCCCTCCCACTGCCTCGCTTCCACCTTCGCCTCCTCCCATCCCCGCTCCAGTTTCGGCAGCGGCTTCCTCTCCACCCCCTTCACCCCCCCCCCTCCTCCCCCCTGCCCGTCTCTCCTCCCCGGGAGGCCCTGGTAGTCCCCTGGCGTTCACCTGCAGTCCGGAGGGCGCTGAGCATCGACCTCGCTCGAGCACCACGGCGGGAGGAGACTTACTATGCCGATTCGGGCTTCACGGATATCATCTATCCGCAGTCGGTTGAGTCGCCTCGGCATTAGACAGCGCTCGAAGGCTTTTGATTATGCCTTCACACGGCTCTTTGGAGCAGAGGGCCCCCATGAGCCAGCACCCATCCGAGTTCGTGTAGTGATACCTTCGGCCTGCGGGGAGGAGGCACTTGATTCAGCGGTGGCCTTCTCGTTCTCTCTATGTGGCCCATGCGACCGGGAGTGGACTCTAGAGCTCGCTCTTAGCACGTTGAAGACTCAGGCAGTTGAGTTTTTCCATCATGTGAGCGATTTGGAGGTGACAGATGTGATAGGCCGACTATGGTTGCCGCATATCTTCAACAAATGATGACACAAACTCCTGAAGAAGCAATAAAATGCTTCATCAATTAAGCGATACGAGTAGAGTATTAAGCACCTCCAATGATAGAATTACTTCTAAAGAGAGTGAACCTCTTTACATGAGTCCTCTTAGCATGCCTTGTAGTACTTTGGATACCCCAACATACGACCAAATATTTTGTGCTCCTAAGCTTTTCAAGAGAGACATTGAGAAGTTATATGGGAGATCTTACCTTAAAAAATTCTATCCCGATCAACATCAATTATTACAAGCCAATTATCGCCTTGTGCGTAGTTGGTTTAAAGATATGAAAGGTATTTCTGATTTACGACACAACAAAGAGGGAAAAGCCTTAATACTTTCAATTATTAAGGATAATTATCATGAGATAGAGCCGTTGGATTTTTGAGGTGCATCTTACTCATGGAAGATAGAAGATGTGTATGCATGGTATCTAAAGTCATTACAGTCCAGTTGGAAGAATATGAAGAAAATAATAGCTCAATCGAAATCCTTCTCAACCTATGGATGAGGTATGCTCCCTAAAGTTTTATTTAATTCAATATTTTATGTCTACTTTAGTAAATTTAAAGTCATTCTAATAATAATAAAATTACATGTTAGGATAATATGAAATGAATAAAGGATGATCATATGAAGTGAGGAGAATATCAATGGTATTGATACATTGTAGGTAATAAATTTAAAAATACTTCTTTCATGTCTTGTTTGAAAAAAGATTTAATATTATTTATGAAAAAATAATAATGTTAATGTTATTGACTTTTTCATTTATATTTATGATCTTAGAGTGACAATGCAAGCTCGATTTCTACTCCAAAAATGAAGAAGGTTACAAACATTGATGAGATAGGTATGTTTCAAGTTGTACAAATATTATTTCATCCTTGGATCACTTTATAAAGCTGTATGTGTATTTGATACTTTAACCTTGGTATCATTGATCATTTATAACTATAGAGAAGTTTATGGAGCCATACGTGTATTTGATACTTTAACCTTGGTTTCATTGATCATTTTTTAACTATAGAATGAAAATATAAGTGCTTATATTCCGAACATGACACTTCTTAACAATACCTCAAAGTATTGTTAAGAAGGTTACTAATATAAGTGAGAAGGTTAGTAATATATTCAATACATCAATTTTCATTTTTATGTTTATCTCTACTCCTTTCAAAGTATTCTTTTTGTTTTAATTATAGATTATGAAAGTATCTTGATTGATGATAAGTACTTAATCAGGATGACTATTTGGATAATGATGCTTGGAACATAGAGGAAGATGTTGGTGGTCATTCAAATATTAGAACCTATATAGAGTTGCTTAATATCGCATGCCATACTCAAGAGGTCCAATTATCACCTTTTTATTATTATTTTTAATAAATTTATCGAGTAGATTTAGATATACTAACGAGCATCACTTTTTATATAAAGATTGTTGGAGATAAAAGTGCCTCACCAATGCATGAAGCGAATACAAGAAAAAGCTCACGACGACGACGAGCACAGAAGGTAATATTTCTACCATATATACTTTCTTTATGATGATTAAAAGCATAGAGATATTTTTTAATATATTTTTTGGTATTGGTGTAGATAAGTACCAAGTTACAGAAACACTTGGAGGATAAACAAACCTTGGCTTCTTCTACCTTCAAATTAAAAAAGCTCTAGGCAGTTAGATATATAATGTTAATAGCATTTTTTCCTTAATGATTAACTTTTTTTACTTATATTAAATGATTAAAATGCTAGATATATGATGTTAATAGGATTTCTTCTTCAATGATTAAAAATTTTACTTATATTAGATTTATAAACTCATTTTTTTCTTATCTATATTTTTTAAAAGTTGTTTTTCTTATATAACACTCATGATTCTCACTTAGTGTACTCTTCGCTCAGGGTGATTCTTCTATGGATGATACACTGTCTTCTCTCGAAGCTACTCAATCTCGAAAAGTAATGTTTTTAGTGTATATTATTTTAATCTCTTTATTTTAAGTATGATGTACATGTAGGTTCTTCTATACTTCTTATTTTGAAGCTTAAGATCGTTTTTTGTTTTATGCTTTAGGAAGCAAAGTGAATATACCACAGACGACCAAAAAACGATTTTGATGAAGTTTCTAGGTGCCAAGAATATAGAGGACATGTACATGTCAATGAAGTTGACATATGCCATGATGAGAAAAGCTCAAGTATTCTCTGCTAACAAAAATAGTGAACAAAGTTCTAAAGGGATGAGAGCTGACCTTGTAGCTTGGTTATTACAAGAAGGACGAGTGACCATCGCCAAGAGAAATGTTTCTTTATCTTTAGATGATGTTAGCTTAAGTGATGTTTAAACTATAGAAAATTTCATTTCTTAAACTATTGATGTACAATTAAGATCTCACAATAATGTATTATTTTTGTCTATTTTTAATTTTTTGAATCTCAAGCTATTGTAAATTTTTATCTCAAACTATTGTAATGTTTTTTTAATCTAAAATTATTTAAATTTTTTAGCTATTTAGAAATATTATTTTGGAGTAAGTTATTTAGTTATAAAGTGTAAAAGAAGCTTTTTGTTTTAAAATATTATGACCTAGGTGTTAATGATGAAACTTATGAAGTTTTACTTTATAAGTATTCTTAAAAATGCTCCAAATCTCTCTCTCTCTCTCTCTCTCTCTCTCTCTCTCTCTCTCTCTCTCTCTCTCTCTCTCTCTCTTACACACACATACACACACATAAAAACGAAATGTGGGTATCTTTAGGTGTCCACATAATAGTGTAATATTCTCTACTACATATAGTAAAAAATACTTTGAATTTCTCTCAAAGTTAACGTGTGTCTTTAGCTATCTACATAATCGTATAATATTCTCTATGATATATAGAAATCATTTGAATAACAACACTTAGTAAAATAAAAACCTAATTTTCAATGTATTTCTCTTTTAAAAAACTAATCTTCAACTTTTAAAAAAAAATCTATAACCATATATAGTGATTTTTTACATATTAATTTGCTATATAGTAATATTTTATTAGATAAATTACTATATATTAATATTTAACTAGATAAATCACTATATAGTAATTTTTCATTATTGATTACTATATAGCAATATTCTTGCATAGTTTACTATATAGAAATTTTTTGATAGTTTATTTGCTATATAGCAAGTGTTTTCCTAGAATGAAGAACTAAGAAGTGTTCCACTTTTCCTAGATCCTTACTTTTACTAGATATGTTTATTTTTTCTAGTAAACTATTTGGTAATTTTTTCTTTTTTCTATATATATAAGATAAGAATGTGTTAAAACTCCCTTGTGGTCCATGCGGGTAATATTTAGTTCCACTACTCGGAAGCCACCATCAATTTTAGCGATCATTGTAATTGCAGAATAGCCATTTTGGCCTTGCTGACCTTATCAAGCTCCCGTATGTGATGGCCGTACGGACGCGAGCCCTGTACGAGCGGACGTCCGGCACGAAACACCACGTCTTTGCCGCACGCGGCCACTTGATGGCTCATGACGGCTCCACCGGCCCGTCGAGCGCGTTGCGCACGTTTGCCTTGCGGGTCTCACCGATCACTTGCCCTTCATGCCCGGCTCGGCTCCAGGGGCCTCACACGGGACTTGCCTTCCATCCATGCCCTGCCGGCCTAGGGTCCATCGCGGCCCATCGGCACGGCCCGGCCCGCCCCGTCGTCGACGACGGCGGCCGTTTTTCCACCGTCCTCGGTCCCGTCGGCTCATTCGGTCCCGACTCCGTCAAGGTAGGGAGGGCATCCCCCGGAGGCACTCGGCTCCCGCGAACACCGCTCGCAACACGGGAGGCCTAACGTGCCTACCCGGTGCGTGAGTGCGTCTAGGTGCCTACCATGGGTCCATGCTTTGCCCCTCCAAGCACTTCCTCCCCATATAGATGCATTATATTCGGGGCGGTCTAGCATACCCCTCGGGCACCATGTCCCTCCGGATAGAAATCCCGCAACGCGTCACGAAAAACGGCCGAAACGGCCTTTTTTAGCCGAACGGCCGAAAACTGACAAAACGCGTCACATACACCCCCCCTTTATAGAATTGATGCCCCCGTCAATTACTTTTGAAACCAAAGGTTGGGTGCATGACCTGATTATAACGCATCTGTGCAAAGTGTTAATATATAATGAGGACGGGAGGTCCTTACCCTGCTTTATAGCCATGAGTAGAGTAGGTGTCTAACCCGTTTACAAAAGAAAAAACTGTGCATATTTTTGTATTTTTGCCATTTTTCAATTTTTTTTGGCTTTTTTCATGTATAAGGTCGGAACTTCAAGCCCCCGCTTGAGACTTCCCCTGATCCCCACAAAATTGGCGAGGTTGCTGTGTGGTCTCGCCGAAGCTCCTGTCTGAGCTGAGTAAGAGTGATTACCTTAAGCAATGCAGCTTTGCCCGGAAAGTAAGAGTCTTCAATGGAGTGCAGACTTGTTTGCCGAGTTGACGCCAACTTGGTTTGCAAGATCTTTACTTCAAATCTGACTTTACATTCCTTGTCGTTGGAGCTTTGTCTTGAGCCTTGCTGCTCTCCGATGCCCCGTGCGCTCTTTGTGCTGAATCTTTAATGGACAAGAGATGCCCACCTCACTGACACCAGCTTGGTTTGCCCCATCTTGTACCACTTCAAACCCTGCACTTTGTTGACCTTGGACCTTGACGCCCAGCTTCAACCTGTTTGGTACATAAGTGCATCGATTCTCTGTGACAAAGTGCCTTTGGCCCCACCTGACACCAAGTGAAAACCACCGCAAACCTTTGGCATTCGAATTTTTACACTTCTTCGGCTTCGGTTCACCTGACTTGAGTGCTCTAGCTTGCCTTGACACCAAGACCTGCTTTGCCATGCTCTAGCCAAACTGCCCCTCAACCTGTTCAGGCGGTCCTGACCTTGACGTCAACGTTTGCCTGTTCCTGTTCACGAAGGCGCAAAGTCCCTCCACTTAGTCTTGCTCAAGCCCCCATGACACCATGACGACTTTCACACGGCCTCGTTTCCTGACTCTGCACCATCACCTTGAACCTTTAGTTCTGAATGTGTCTTTCCGCACTGCGAAGGTCCAGTCTTCTTTGACGTCATCCCAACAAGCTCTGCTTGGACGGCTAGGAGCCAAGTTTCACCTGCTAGAACTTCGCCTCAGGCCGGAACTTCTTTTCTGCACTCTCTTTGCCCTTATGGCTAGATCTGAGTGCTTTCCACATCCAAGCTGCCATTGAACTTCAGTGAGCCAGCTGCCACCTTGACCCACCCAACTGCATGCACATTGCCACCTGCACACCCAGCTATTTTCGTCCTTTGGTAACCTGGTCCAAGAACACGCCTTCGAACTTCAGTGAGCCAGCTGCCACCTTGACACCCACCCAACTGCATGCACATTGCCACCTGCACATCCAGCTGTTTCCATCTTCAGGAGTGACCTTGGAGAGCCAAACGACTCCGGTCCACTTGCCCAACTCCAGTTGTACAAGGTCACGCCCTCACCCAGAGTGCTATCTGCCTGGCACTACGGTTCCATGTCTTGCGCTTGAGCGATCACAAGTAGTCCCCTTCATTGAACTTGCTTTCCAAAGCCCTTCAACTCTTGTGCCTCTGCAGCCCTTTGACGGCTTGATTTGGCACGTTCCTTCAGCTTGGCCCTCCCCGGATTGCTCCAGCTCGGGCCGTGGTGTGCCCTCGGCACGATGAATCCTTGGACTTTGACGGGATGCCCAGGGCTCTTGGTGCCATCGCGCGGACTTACCCTCACCCAGGCGAGAAGTCGGAGAAGAATGTGACGCGTGCACCACGGCGGGCTACACGGCCACGAGAGAGCCACAGGGTCTTGGTGCCTCTTCCTTAGGACTTACGCTCACCCGGCTCGGTACTTCGGAGGAGAGGTGACGCGTGCGCACTGGCCTCGGCGGGCGGCACGGCCACAAGAAGGAGAAGGCCCAGGGCTCTTGGTGCCTCTTCTTAGGACTTACCCTCACCCAGGGAGAACGTCGGAGAAGAGGAGAAGGAGAAGAGAACCCAGGGCTCTTGGTGCCTCTCCATAGGGCTTACCCTCACCCCAGGCGGAACGCGAAGGTTTGATGTGTGGCTCTTCATAGCCTGAAAGGGGTATTGACGCCTTCTGGTCTCACCCTGCTTTTGCACTGCGGAAGGAGTGCGGGCTCGGCCTTGCTGCCTCACCCTTGACGATCCTGGTTGATCAGAAGAGGCTTCGGCTCCTTCTGGCCTAGACCTCGTTGTTCTCTCTGCACATGGAGAAGATCGGGGCTTCAGCTTTGCTGCTTCCACCCAAGGCTCAATCCTTTTGATCTGGAAAGGGCGTCGGCTTCTCCTGCCTAGCCCGTTGCTTCGTGGTGAGGTTGAGTGGCTCCTTTGCCACGAGGCTCGCCATGGCCTCAGCGGGCACCTTTGCCGCTTGTCTTTTCCCATAAGTTGGCTCGGCGGCTTCATTCAGCTCTTCATGGGCACCACACCGAGACGATGTCCCATTCCGCCGCCTCAAGTTTCTTAGCATAAGCGGACCCGGTCCCATTCTCGGCGCTACCTCCGCATGCGTGGCCCCTTTGTCTTCATCTTTGACCTTGAGTGACCTCCAGCCCGCGGTCCTCATCTGAGGTGCTACTGGTCCGCGTGCCACCCTTGTCTTGCCAGCCTCGCCGTTTTCTTTAAGCTTTTAACTTGGCGTTGGTGGTAGCTTTGAAAGATCCCGAAGCCTGACGGCCCCCACGAGGATCAAGCTAGATGCTTTCCTTCATTCAGTGCTGTTTTAGGTGGTAACTCTAAGAGATCCCCAAGCCCGCTGATCTTCCATTGCTGAAAGTGCTGACGGCCCCCACAAGGATCCAGTTAGAATGCTCCTCCGTTTGTCCACTGACCCCAAAACATGTCGGTCCACTCAGGAATTTGTTCGAAATGACCACGCGGTTGCGATCCCCTCGAAAAACTGATCATTTTTCATATATAGCACTCCCCCAAATTCCTTCATCTTGGCCCCCAACGGGAGCTGCGCGCTCCACCCCCCAGGCGCTGTCAGCTCGGGGTCCCGATGGGTCCGACCGACCATGCCATCCTGTGCCTTGTACCCTACTCCTCAAGGTTGGTAAAGGTTACGACGGGCAAATTCCGCCGTCTTGAAGCTCAAATCTCAGTTGGCAATTTTGTGCCGTTTTTCGGCTCGTGGCCGTCACACAGGCTCGACTCGCCGTTTCACCGTTTTTCGGCCTTTTTGCCGTTTTCGACGTTTTCGCCGTTTCTGACGGTCCCGCCGTTTTTGCAATCTTTAACCCATGTTGGCTTTGATACTAAGTGTGATGGCCGTACGGACGCGAGCCCTGTACAAGCGGACGTCCGGCACGAAACACCACGTCTTTGCCGCACGCGGCCACTTGATGGCTCATGACGGCTCCACCGGCCCGTCGAGCGCGTTGCGCGCGTTTGCCTTGCGGGTCTCACCGATCACTTGCCCTTCATGCCCAGCTCGGCTCTCCAGGGGCCTCACACGGGACTTGCCTTCCATCCATGCCTTGCCGGCCTAGGGTCCATCGCGGCCCGCCCGCCGTCGATGGCGGTGGTCGTTTTTCCACCGTCCTCGGTCCCGTCGGCTCATTCGGTCCCGACTCCGTCAAGGTAGGGAGGGCATCCCCCGCCGGAGGGCATCCCCCGGAGGCACTCGGCTCCCGCCCGCCGTCGACGACGGTGGTCGTTTTTCTACCGTCCTCAATCTCGTCGGCTCACCGACTCCGTCAAGGTAGGGAGGGCATCCCCCGGAGGCACTCGGCTCCCGCGAACACCGCTCGCAACACGGGAGGCCTAACGTGCCTACCCGGTGCGTGAGTGCGTCTAGGTGCCTACCATGGGTCCATGCTTTGCCCCTCCAAGCACTTCCTCCCCATATAGATGCATTATATTCGGGGCGGTCTAGCATACCCCTTGGGCACCATGTCCCTCCGGATAGAAATCCCGCGACGCGTCACGGAAAACGGCCGAAACGGCCGTTTTTATTCGAACGGCCGAAAATTGACGAAACGCGTCACACCGTAACTCGAAATAATCATCGAGTTCCTCAGTCCACACGTCAACTTCCTCTCTTGATTTATGAGACCCATCAAATTCAGAAATACGAGCTTTCTTGAATACACGTGTTAAAGCTGCCTCTGTGGTGTCGGATCTTCAAAATCCTTGAATACATGTGTTAAGGAAGGCTGCCCTCTGTCAGATCTTCAAAATCCTTGTTCCTTCTTTCGCTTCTTTGATTTTGCCTAAGATTGGTGAAACAACTTGGTGAACTTCACCCTCTTCGTGCCAGCTCTGTGAAAAAGGTGGCGGAACCAAGGCGAGAAGTGGAGTGCCTTGTGCTGACAAGGTCACATATACAACACGAAGAAGAGCCTAAGGAACAAGTGGAGATAGTCCAGCCTTGGATGGGGATGCAAAAAAAAAAGAAAAAAAAAGGAAAAAAAAAGAGTGGAAGTGCAACCCAAGAAGAAGAAGCAGTAGCATAGAAAGAAAGCTCCAGTTGACTACTCATGAATTGACATCTTGAAGCAAATGAGACAGATGAGTCCAGAAGCTCAGATTCTAGTGGAGGAGCTTACCCATTAAGAGAAGAAGAAGAGTATCTAAAGGACAAGAAGGATATTCTGAAGCTCAGATGAGCAAGTCTACATGTTTAGTGTTATGGTTTATACTATGGTTCCTAGATTGAAACATAATGCAATAGCCACTAGGATCCAAGGTCTTCCTGACCAGCCTAAATGCAAGTCTTCTGTCATTTCTTTTTCCACAAACAACTTCACTCATAAAAGTTCAAGTAAACCTTTAGCTTGTTGCAGTTGGTCTTACACTTTTGCAGTGTCTATATAAAAGCGAAAATTGTTTTTATTCCCTTTTTATTGGTCAAACCACACACACACACACAAACAAAAAAACACAAACACTAAAACAAAATGTGCCCAAATAGGCATCATGTAGATAAAGAGTTACATGCTCACACACTTGCTCACACTCTCTCTCCTCTCTCTCTCTCTCTCTCTCTCTCTCTCTCTCTCTCTCTCTCTCTCTCTCTCTCACACACACACACACACACGCACACACACACAAAACACACACGCACACACATACACACAAATATAAAGAGTTACATGCCCACTCTCTCTCTCTTTCTCTCTCTCCCTGACACACGCAACCACCCACTCACCCGAACATAAGCACTGACACAAAGTGTATCCAAATAGGAATGCTATCAAACAAAGATTTATACATGGTGGAATTCACAATATGATGTATTTGAACTAATGGTGGATGAGGGTTGTTCAAGTAAGTTGCTTACCTAGCCTTTGCCGAAACATATATTGTTGGGGACTTGCCTTAAAGCCGTGAAATTCAACTTCCAATTATGGATATACTAAGCCTATCATCTAGATCATCACACTCACTCCATTGTTACACCAGAGATAGAGGGTGTGAAGGAAGAGAGCTTGAACTACCTTGATGAAGGCAAGAAGAAGGATTCCCACATTTTGGTTCTAACTCACAAGAGGATGGGAAACTAATGCAAGGGGAGAGCCTACCACCATTCCTATGCAAACATGCATCCATCAACAACAAGCAATGCAAGGAGAGCCTACCACCATTCCTATGCAAACATGCATCCATCAACAACAAGCAATGCAAGGATCCAAAATTACAAGGGGAATGATTGTGTATTGCTTAATGTCAAAATTACCTTACATACAAGTGGCTAGTGTTCAAACTTGGCCAAGCATGACTTAAAAATAGTCCATGACACACTATATTTCTATCCTAAGACAAATTAAGAGAATAGAAGATATGGGTGCAATATGCGAGGTGTGATGTGTCAGGTGTGGAGTGTAACATGTGGCATGTGAGGTGTGGACATGTGGCATGTGAGGTGTGGACATGCAAAGTGTGGGGTACAAGAAATAGAGTGCAACATGCAATGTGTGGCATATGGGACATGTAATAATGTGCGGTGGGGGTGGTGTGCAGTGTCATGTGGCGTGTAGAGTGTAGAGTGCAACAACGTGCATGGTGTGACATGCACAATGTTTGAGTAAAAAGAAAACAAGAAATTATTCTTGTTTATTACTCTCATAAATGTTTGAATAAAAAGAAAACATCAAGGACAACAATTTTCTAAGGGGGAGAGAATGCAGCATAAACCTTGTGTAACTAGAAAGAGATACTTTGAGAGAATTCAAACATTAGGTAAGAATTTGATGAAATTATAACAAATAAGTTTTAATTAATTTGAGATATGCGCACTAAAGTAAAGAAAAGAATCTCAAAATTCTAAAGGAAGAAGTACTTTTTATCAAGTAACTTATACTTTTTATCAAGAAATATTTGAAATTGAGTGGTTGAATGACTATATTAAAGAGGTATGATTGTTACAAGATTCTACTAATATGCTACCTACTCAACAACCTGCCTAAGAAGTAAAAGCCATCAAATAAAGATATAACACAAAATATTTATAAAAACTCAGTCTCTCCCTTTTGAAAATTTTGAATTAGTGCTACCCAAAATCTGCAGACAATATTGACTAGTGGTTGAATTTTCATAGAGTATACTCTTGAATCTAAACTCTATAAATTTTCATTAGGGCTTATCTACTGACGAGCTTTCTATGGGACTCATTCTACTAATAGGTTTTATCACTACTTAGCAACCCCATAACCTTGGTAATTCTTACACTATGGTAAGTTTATTTTTCTTCACTTTTTTTCATTTCTTGGATTACTTAGAATTGTTTGTAATTAAGTTATCAAGTTTAGCTAATTATGATTAATTTTATCTTATATAGATTAGATAACTAATTACCTACAAGTACTTGAGATAGAGATAGGGAAAAAAATGGTTGAGAATTAAATTATTCTTACATAGGCTTGATTTTTCTAATTATAGTCGACAATAGCAAATACCTGTAGACATAGTGAAGAGAAAAACCTATATGGTACTTTAGATGTTTGTTTTAAACTAACTTCTTTGATGTGATATATTGTAAGAGGAATGTAGATGAAGCATAGAAGTTCAAGATCAAGAGTGGAGGCAGGCTAGATAGGGAATGAGTCGTTGCCCTTGGGAAGCCTTTTGAGGTAAAACCATGTTGTTTATTTGGCTAAGACTAAGATAGAGTTAAACCGGTAATAATTGCAATGTCCATCTGTCCAATCACTGCATGGTGGTGGGGAAGTCTTGATATTGGAAAGTGTTGGATGCCAAAATTTGCATCAAAGTTTTCAAAATTGAAGGCTTACAAGGTACCTTGGCCTTCATGTGAAACCCATTACTTGTAAAATTTTACTTGGGGTGGCTTTCTTTTGAAACTCAAATTTTTAGGAGGGATTTATTTGAAGACCAAAATGGGCTATGTATCTAGAAAGTAAAGCTATGTAGAAAGCCCATTTGAATATGTTACTAATCCCTTGTGATTAAGTGAGATATTGAGTAACATAGCAAAGATAAGGATTTGATGACTCTTATGATTCAATTGGAGTTCCTACCCAAGGTAACTATGGAGACGAATCTCCACCGATGCTCTCATGTAGTAGGCACTGATGTGGTGTGGTGTAAAGAGCTATTTCACATCCTCTTCCTTTCTTAATGCATTAAATTTACGAAGAAGCCAAACACATGCAACACAAAAATCAAGAAGCTTTAAAGCCAACTAACATATGGAAGGGTGGCATATATGATAAATATCTTGAAATCTTTTACCTTCCTTGGGTTTATGATGCTTACTTCCTGCTCTAACAATACAATAATGCATCTTAAAAAAAAGACTAAAAACGTATGCATCAGATAGGCTCAATTCAATATTGCCTCACACATGAATTCCCGTGTTTAGAAGCTTTCTACTTTTATACGTGAGAGAGGGCACATGACTTCTTTGCATGAATTTTTGTAGTAACACCCCAAATAAAAAAGAAGAAGAAGAAAAAAGTAGTAGGTAAACACTTAAATCAAGTGAATCAGATATTGAGAAATTGTCCATTGAACTTACGAAGTGACAACCTAGCAAAGGGAGTTGATGAATGAGGTACTCTGAGCTCCTTCCTGTGCGTTTGACATTAAGCTAGACATATTGACATAAAGCGAGACATATATTGAGGGGTTTCTAGGTAGATTTTGGGGTGCCTGTGTACGTGGCCCCCCGCGGGCCCCAGCATGAGCGGTCACCTAGCCGGTGACCACCTCGGTCTAGACAGTGGTGCAAAAGAGTTATGAACACACATCCATATGTCGGTGCGTTTGCTGTGGTTCAAACCCAGGTCCTTGCCAAGGGAGGCGAAGCTCCTATCCACTACACCGCGTGCACACTTGTGATATACACGCATGTCCATAACATCTTATGGACATATGTCTACAAATGGGCCCGTCATCACTGGCCATTGACCGGGTGACCGGGCCCACGGGGTGCCGCGTACACAGGCACCCCGAAATCTACCTAGAGCCATATTGAGCTTGGAAGGAGACTTGCAAGCTTGTTATTTTGGTATAAGACTTTCACCCAAGAAAACCCCCTCACCCCAACCGGCACACACATACATATATATGTATGTGTATATGTATATATGTATCAACACATATACATATACATAAGAGAGAGAGAGAGAGAGAGAGAGAGAGAGAGAGAGAGAGAGAGGGTCTAATAATCAAGTCTGACATGGTGGTATTCATATACTCACTCAGTGTATTACTATGTATACAGCAAATTGTACAATTTGTGAAACAAAAATGTGTAGCTGTACTGTTCCCAATAAAAGGTTTGAATATCCACTCCACAAACAAAGGCATGCGTACGTACATAATCATCTGGAAGCCCTACAAAGCTCGGAATTGAATTAGATTCTAGTAGGCAAAGGGATTTTCAAGAGATTAAGTGTCAGATTGTCAATGAATACTGAAAAATGTTTCTGATGTTCTGGATTAGTCCCTAAACCATACCCATTAAGGCAAGCTTAATGGTTCAAGGGGGGTTGGGAGGTGCTTGGAAAATCAGTATTGATGACAAAGCTTCCACACTTGGGGCATTTGGGCTCTGATTTCCAAAGCATGACATACATGAGGCAACAAGGGCAGCCCACTATGACCATCATGTTGTTGTTGTGATGATTATCTTCAACCTTTTGGCTCTCTGCCTCATTGCAATTAATTGCTGACACAGAGTCCTCTCTTGTTTGCCAGCTGCTCCAAATTGAGTGAGAAGAAGATGCCGATTCGGAAAGAAAGCTTACCTTCTGTGCCACCCTCCTCTCCATCATGCTATGGCATTGATCATTCAAGTCAAGAGGCTTCTGCTCTTTAACTGCACAGCTCCTGTATGTTGATAAGTTCAACTTAAGCTCCAACCCACTGTCTAAAACAGCTTCATTAGCTAAAAATGGGCTAATTTTCTTTTTTAATGGATCTGTACTAAGCTTGCCTTCAATGGCAAGAGATCGTTTGGCCCCTTCAAGGCTGAGTTCTTCTGCACATTTGGGCTTGCTATTGAGCTGGAGAGTAGCCATAATTGGTGGTATTTTCTCCACTGAAGATTGCTTTGGGAAGAGATTAGCCAGAGAGTTTTGGTTTAAGTCATCTCTGTGTGAAGCACTTGGTTCCTTCTTGTAATTGCAGAAGAGGGTGCTCGCCCTGTCGAGCAGATTCGAGGAGGCTTTGATGGTAGACGATGGAAGGGTCGACTCACGTGGATCCTTGAGGCTCTTGGCCCCTGCTGTGGAATTCATGTAGAAAACTGCTCCAGTCTGTCACATATGTCAACGCATTAATACACCGTTAATGATAGTATCGTATCAAAATTTCACACTAATACACCCTTAATTATAGCTAGTAGCACACCATTTATCCAAGCAATTCCATTCCTCTATGCAAAAAAAAAAGCTTCATTAATCGATTCCTTTAAGCAATACTTTTCAAAAAGAATGCTGTAATTATACAATTCTTGATTGAACTACAAAGAAAGCATTATTAGAGGCAAATTAAAAACTACCCCCGTCTGCTTAATCACATCAACGAACTCACACAACCTTAACTATAGCTGTTATATCAAAACCACATTCTAATACACCCTTAATGATAGCTATATGCACACCATTTATCCAAGCAATTCCATTCCATGGAAAAACCTTCATAAGCCATTCACTTAAGTAAGACCTACTATCAAAAACCCACCGAAACAATGCTATAAGGCTGCTGCAATTCCGGATTAAACTACATAAATGCATTAATAGAAGCAAAGTAAACTGATTAAACTACATATAATAGAAGCAAAATAAACTGAATAGAATCAAAGTAAACTAATATCACCTTGAGGTCAAGGCATTTTTCCCATCCACATGGGAGAGGCTTGTCTGGCTCCGACTCGAGCAGCTCGAGGGGACCACCGGAAGGAGAGGAGGAGGAGGAGGAGGAGGAGGAGTGGGAGGAGCCACCGAGTAAATCCAGCGTCTCTTTTCTTCTCTCGAATTGGCCCATCATGAGCTGCAGCATCTCCTCCGAGTCCTCACTCCAAGGCCTCTTCAACCTTCCACCGCCATGAAGGCAATGAGAGGACGGTGGACAGGCCGTTGTAGCACTGCTAGTACTGGAGTTATTAGGGCCGTGCCACCCAACTTGCAAAGCGATTGCCATTGCAGGACGCTGTTATAGGAGAAGATACAATATGTGATAGAGAGCTACAACAATACGCAGGAGCAGAGATGGATACAAACACACAAACAAACACACACACAGAGGCACGCAAGACTGTTTCTACTTGCGCCAAGGACAACAACACGCGTTGAACATCTGATATCTACGCATACACACAGGCCGGCTATATAGACGCAATCTCAACACACAAAGCTGACCCTGCGTGTTGTTTCGATAGCTCTAATAATAGTTAAACAAAGAAGCTCATTGGGGCGCGTGCACATGAAGCAATGATGAGCAACCAGACGGAAGAGTTCAATCTTCTCGAACGGCTTAATGCAAGCACGGTAGAGACTAGAGAGAGAGACAGAGAGAGTAGCGATGGGCAATAACTATCTCTAAGCAGGCATGTCTACCCGTCATAGGTGTATTATCTATATCATCAGTGCTGGATGGATGCCCTTGATGAGGCAATATATCATTCCATTTATTATTATATACACTATTACACTCTAATAGATTACTATTATTATTATTTTGATGAAAAGCAGATTATATTAGAGTTTTACATCAAGACATTTGGTCTCAGAAGTCACAAACGTCCGCGGCATCACTTAAAAAAAGTGATGTCCTTCGCTTTTTTGGGTGGACACGAATCCATGTTCGTCATGCCTTTCACAAACATCTGGACAACCAAAGGATTTTGGTGTTAAAGGAGACAACTTGATTGGTTGAAGTCACCAACATGGACCCAATAGGAGAGATGTCCACTCCTTGCCAGGGTTGGGATGCCGGCCAACTCTTTTTTTTATAAAGTTGTCCATGACTCATCTTTTAAAGTAGCTTGTCCATGGACCTTTATGAAATGGAAAAGTGCCGAAGAACTCTTCTCCACCAATCAAATCATTCCAAATCCAAAAGCGTTTTTTGTCCGGGGACGTTTGACCAGCCTAACTCCTAGTGTTACCAATTGGCCAACCATTTGGTCCATCTCCAAATTTGTGTCTCGTTCACTTGAGGCCAGGCCAGTGTCTCATGTGAAGGGGCCAGTATTTCTGCATAACATGGACGGGAGACTAGTGCCACCCGTGTATGACCTGGATTGTGTTCTATCCATGGGATTGTCACGCCATGGAAGAGCCAGCTTTTGTGCCGTGTCTTGCCTATGGGACTGTCACTCTATAGGGAGGCTCGTGCCAGGATGTGTGTCTCACCTATGGGACTGTCACTCCATATAGAGAAAGACCAGGATTTATGTTTTCTGTCATTGTGCCCGACAGATATATTGTACTTGTTCCATGAACAGGAGAGATGTCCATGATACTATTTGCACATGCATTCATGTTTTGCATGTTTGGAACTGTTTTCGCATGACTTGTATTCTTGTGTTTGCCTGTTTGACGTGCCTCCTAAGGAGCCTTCATAGAATATGTTCTCTCAAAGTCTCCTTCAAACATTAAGCGATGATTTAATTAGATATAAAAGCGCATCATTTATTTCATTATTGCATCTCTGCTAACAACTCTCACATACATACCTACCCTATGTCAACAACTCTCACATACATACCTACCCTATGTCAACAAGCTTTTTTCTTCATAATGGACCAACTACTCACCTATATGTGAAAATGTGATTGAGTGTGTGTGTGTGTGTGTGTGTGTGTGTGTGTGTGTGTGTGTGTGAGAGAGAGAGAGAGAGAGAGAGAGAGAGAGAGAGAATTTTCAAACATATTAAAGTCCTATTTAATGTAAAGTGGATGGAAAAATTAGTCCATCAAGTGAATAGGAAGCTTTAACTTCCTTTGGAGTTCCATAGTGAGTGCACAAATCTTTGGGCATGAGACACTACAACAATGAGTTGCCGACCTGGTTGTTTGCTAGTGCAATTGATGGCATATTTGCCAATGCAACCCACCTCTTTCAAGTGTTTGAATTTATGGCACTTAAATGGAGTCTATTTTTTGCCATATTGTGAGTAATGGAGATAGTTGGGTGGTAGCAAGTTGGACAATAAGCTAGGCTTACTATTTAATTGACAACCAATTGTTGAGAAGAGGGTGAACTACAAATACTCCATGGTAACCTAATAAAATGGAATTTAGTTGCCACTAGCCTACAAATTGTACCCGCTAACACAACCAAGGCTCTCGTGGAAATTGGCCCCTTGATGTTCAAATTGTGATATGAAGTAGCTACAAATAGTTTGAAAAATAGGTTATTGCCTCCTTAGAATATTTAACAAAAGAAAAGCTTCCATTAATAAAGCTTGAAAGCAGGAATTTTGAGGGTGCTTGTCCCACTATGTGAGGAATGCATATATGACATCAAAAATAAAAATAAAAAATGAATGCAATCAAATTCTCTTTGTACTTTCTATCTAGCATCAAACAGCTTTCTAGCAATGCTTATAGCAACTAATTCTTAACCACTAACATCATGAGATACATGGTTGTAATTCAACATATCATGCCTTTATAAGTACCTGTACATGTTTATATCATGTATACATAAATATACATGCATGCATGTAGGCTTATATATGTATATACCATAGATCATGTGCAACTTCAACATGTCACAATATGCACACAATATGTATATAGCTATTGTTTAGGAAGCTTCGACAAAAAGGGCTCCCAAGTGCATGTATTAAAAGGAGGGTTAGCTTTTCAAGTTTTGAAATCAAGCAACAAGGAGTAGTGAAGTGTCGACGGTTTTAAACTAGAAAACTCAACTCCACCAATTTAAGCGGAGTTTAGAGAGGTGGGCGCAATTGATTTAATGAAGGGGGCTTTGTTGGCTTCATTAAACAAAGCCCTTACTAGGGTTCAGGAAATTATTTTTAATGAACGTGTTACATCAATCCTGTTCATGAAATGAATTGAAAAGGAAATTGTAATTTTGAACAAGCGTTTTTCTCTATACTTAAATCTAAATATAATAAATCTCGAAAACTTTTGAGGAGGTGTTTTTTCCTTCTTCCCTCAATTTGAGGTGGTACCATTCTTTTGGGGAAACGTGGTTGGAACTCTCCACCTTAGCAAGAGGTGTTTGTAGGTCAACCGATACAAGCATGGAATTGAGGGTAAGGGGAAGGGGGAAGATTCAAGAAGGGGAGGAAAGAATGGGTCGTTGGGAACCAAGAATTAGATTATTATTATTATTATTATTATTCAACGGTTGATATTATACTAATTGTTAGAGAAGGATGACGAGAGCTAGAGAGAGAGAGGGGGGGGTAGAGATAGAGAGATAGAGGTGTGCGTGTCAGTGTTCGAAAAAAATAATTTCGCCAAAAAGTTAAAAACCTTCATTAGAAATTTGGGAAATTATTAATTGAAGAATTTCTCAAATTTTGGAGGTTTTCCTTCTAAAATTTCCCAAATTTTGCAGGTTTTTGTACCTTCAAGTTAAAAATTTGAAGGTAATTTTCAGAAGTTGCAGGTGCAAATTACACTAAACCCGGGTTTTTTTCGAACACTGGTGCGTGTGTGGAGAGAACTGAAAGGCTGTTCCCGAATTGAAGCGCACTAAAGTCCATACTATACATCATGTTTGCGTACTTCAGCAGCGGATCATCGATGGATGATAAGAATCATAAAGACAGTGGGACCTGAGTTGTGGAAAAGGGGGAAAAAAGATTAGCAAAACAGCAACATTCAATTGTCGATAGCAAAACTTTAGCAACTGAGAGCTCACATTTTTTGCGTCATTTTGGTAGGTGGAATTAATGGGGACTCCCATTAATGGGGTGAAATTGCATTTTGAAGGTAGTATTAAGTTGTTGTTGCAAAGATCAGTAGAATCATTCAATTGAATGTGACCAAGTTGATCCATTCAATTTTGTGATGCCACCATGCATGTATGTGAAAACTGCCCTCGAATTAAAGGCTTGGAAAGTTGGAACTCAGAGTTTTTCGCGTTCTTTCAAGTGGGACAGGCGCCATTCATAAGAAATGCAAAGTTCAAAAGTCCAACCTTCAGGTCCCAGGAGGATTTATGAGGAGAGAGAAACTAGAGAGAGGAGAGAGAAAGGGGTAGGTGGATCCTCATAAAACACAAGAAGCCCGTAAGGTGTTGAAATTTCTCTGTTGTTGACGAATCTACGTTTGGACCATGATGTTGAGACTTTGCAAGTTCCCTAACCACTTGTAACTTGTAATCCTTCCATGCCCCTTCCTACACGCCATTTCACACCACTTTAATGACTTTGAGCCTGACAAGTAATCTCTCAACTATTCAATGTACTTGGACTTTGCAACATATGACTAGCTTCTACACCACCAAATGCTACGAATGCATGTCCACAGAACAATTGAGTGTCCCTTTTGAGCTCCATGGAAAACTGAGCTTCCACGTTCACAAATCACGTATATTTCTATTGCCAACTTGTGCATGCATGTGAGAAAGCTTCTAGATTATTCCCATATAGAATCTGGCAAGTGAGAGACTAGACATGACATTATAGTTACTGTAAAGTTAAAGCCAAAGAACAATTAATAATAGAAGCTGGGATTTCATCTTTCACTAACCTCACTAAGACACTACACTGATCATTGAATAAAAGCTTTTGCTCTACGAACTTTATTATGTGAGAATCCAATCAATATTTAAGCATAAAAAGGAAAATAGACATCTTAGAATAACAAAAGGTGCATATGTGTATAAGCAACTCAAACCATACACAAGAAGATTTTTTTGCAATGGTGGATGAGCATGTGATTTTTCTTTCACACATCCTTGAATCAAAACTTGCCTAGATTAAGGCACAAAGAGTAAAGCATTCATGGTGGTCCTCTCTCACAAGAGGGGGGTGGAGAAGAAGCTAATGAGAGGGAGAAGCCTACACTTAAACCTATTCAAGTAAGGGAACCATCAAGCATGAAAGAATCAAACAAAACACAAGCAAGCAAGAGTACATAAAAGGGAGAGCTCACAAGTATTCTATTGCAAGGGAATGAATGTGTATTACATAACGTCGAAATTGACTTATATATAAACGACTAGCTTTCACACTAGGCTAAACAAAACTAAAAAATAGTCTCGGGCCACTAGTTCTAGTCTTAAGCAAGTATGTAGTACATAAAATTGGTAACTTCCCTATTTGGCATTAAGCTCATGGTAAGGCTACTTTATAAAGTCCATCTTGTCTTACAAAAGATGGGCTTATATGCAGGTATTATATGCAGGTAATATGGAAAAGCTTCTTGTGGTAGGTGTCAAATAGGTGAAACCCCATGCCAATCTAAGAAGTGGTTAAACATACCCCCTTCCTAATGGTGATCATGTTTTTGCATGTCACGAAATGGATGTGAAGATGTTGCCAATTCCGGAGAGCTGTGGATGGTCAAAGATATAAACAGTGAGACGAGACCAATCGACATGCTATCGAGCCTATTAGAGATAGAGTTTAGTTGGCCCTTGAGATAGGAAGCTGAAAAGATTGGGAGAAGAGTATGGTAACCATTCTATGGGAAAGCTTGACTATCGCAGTCGTTCTTTGCCAACTAAGTATAATCCATCCCCTTATAAGGTCATATGATACTTTGTTTCATTGTACTTATGGGAGTCACATAATTTGCAAGATGAAGGTTTAAGTTCCAATGTAAAACTCTAATTTAAAATACTCTGATGGTCATGGATTAATGTGGTGAGGGTAGCAGTAGATGGTGTGAGGGGTGGATGGCCTAAACAAGGTCCACGACGTCTCCTAGAAATTACGTTATGACTAGTCCTAGTGGTAAATAAGGCATTCTTTCAAGCTCAAAGTGAATAGGTTCCTAGAAATTACGTTATGACTAGTCCTAGTGGTAAATAAGGCATTCTTTCAAGCTCAAAGTGAATAGGTTCCTTTGTTGTTTTGGTTTAATTGCATCATGAAGGAGGTCGGCTATGTGAATAGAGATATGCATGCTTGTTGGGAGCCTACGGTGTCTTTGGTTCTATTTTTGTCAGGCAAGGTGTGCCCTCTATTTTTCATTGTTTGTCTCTCATTCCTCCTCTTTTTTCTTGTGGATTTGATACAACATGTCCTGAGTGAGAGTTCCAGAGTAGTGTTTTAGCTTGCTACCATTGAAATAACCTTCCATCTTAGCCCCATGCGGGGTCTCTATCTTTATTGCACCTTGAGGAGGAATTTTTATGACATGGTAGCAACCTTGTCCTCTGTACTTGAATTTTCTGTGTTGTTTTTGATAAGTACCATGTCATGTATCTTCATGCGTTTATCCTGAAGTTTGTCATCAACATAGTTTGTTAGCCATCAGGTAAATCATAATATTTGCTCATTCAATTTCTCTAAGAAGGCAACTAACCTCTATGTGAGATGGTTTTGTTTAAGATTATGTCTCACTACAATTTGGAGGCTTGGAACCAAGTATTCCATAATTGTGTTGATCCCAAATACAAGCCGAAAATGTGTGTTATTGATAACCACCTTGTAGGTCATGCGGTAGGTCCATAGAGAAGAGTGTAATTTATGCTACCAATAGCTTTTGGATGCCTCCACTATCTTGGTGAGAATGGTGCACAATGTCATCATTGCTCTCTTCCTCTCTCTTTTTATTGTATGCTTATGTGGAATCTACTTCTATGGTCTTGTAAACCTTCTTTCTCTCTGCATAGTTACAAAAGAAAGCCAAAGAAATAGATTGACCTATGATGCCACTTATGTTCCATCACAACCTCTTAGACCTTCTGAGCTGATTGGATGGAATGGTAACTCACATATATCCACTCTTGAAAATCAAGTAAGAATAAGGTTATAAAATAAGGGGAAAAACTTGAATAAAAAAACGATTTGGTGAAAGCTACACCTTAATTCTTCTTCACGGAGTATTGATTGGGGTCTCGACTCCTTAATGTTACCCACATTCTAAATGGGATCCTCATCAATGTTCCCTAGGTTCTAAATGGGCTCCAACCCATGAAAAATATATGTTTTTATGTTGATGGGACCGGGGAAAGTGTAATCCTTCTAGCTAGAGGATAGTTTCTCTAAGTTTCCATTGTGTTGGATGGGTCTGGGGGAAGTGTAGTCCTAGCTACAGGGTAGCTTCTCTAACCTTCCATTGGTAACAATGGTTGAACCAACCAATGGTGGCCTTTGAGGGTTCAAATTGACGGTGTTGGGATTAGTCTTCAAGATTAGGGTTGGAGGGTGCTTGGTTGATGGGGTTAGGATTATGAGGTGCTAGATTGATGGGATCGATGATAGGTTCAGTGAGGAATTTAGGATATCTTATACAAAACTTTAGACATGTTGAAGAAGAGGATTAGGAAAAGTCTCATTTTCACGGGTAGGAGATGTGTTGCTTATGGTCACTTCTTGAAATAATAACACCTTTACACTTTTCTACATGACTGGGCATGCTTCACCAAAGCTCTTTGCAACACAACATTTGTGGCTGCAGAGATAGTAGGACATATTTTTCTAGTCATATCCATGCAATGAACAAAATAAATAATGAGACCTACTTATAAGTGACTAGAGCTCTTTGCAACACAACCTCTATGGATGTTCCCTAATTCTAAATGGGCTCCAACTCATGAAAAATATCTGTTGTTGTGTTGGATGGGACTGGGGGAAGTGTAGTCCTTCTAGCTATAGGGTAGTTTCTCTAAGCTTCCATCATTGGTCACAATGGTTGACCTAAGTGATGGTGGCCTCTAAGTGAGGGTTCAAATTGATGGTGTTGGGATTAGTCTTCAAGATTAGGGTTGAAGGGTGCTAGGTTGATGGGTTAGGATAAGGAGGTGTTAAATTGATGAGATTGATGATAGGTTCAGTGAGGGGTTCATGATATCTTCTAGAAAACTTAAGACATGTTGAAGAAGAGGATTAGGAGAAGTCTCATCCTCACGAGTAGGAGATGTGTTACTTATGGTCACTTCTTGAGCTAATAACACCTTTACACTTTTCTACATAAGTGGGCACGCTTCACCAAAGCTCTTTGCAACACAATGTCTATGGGTGTAAAGACAATAGTACATATATTTTTCTTTGTCCTATCCATGCAATGAACAAAATAAATAATGAGACCTACTCATAAGTGACCGAAGCTCTTTTTTGTTGCAACACAATCTCTGTGGGTGTAGAGACAGTAGGACATATATTTTTCTTTGTGCTATCCATGCAATGAGAAAAATAAATAATGAGACCTACTTATAAGTGACAATGAACAAAATAAATAATGAGACCTACTTATTATAAGTGACCTATTTATAAGTAGTGACCTTATAAGTAACCTATTTATAAGTAGTGACCTATTTATAAGTTGTGGCCTTATCAATGATCTATTTAAAATCCCTAAGAATTTATTGGTAACCACTTCTTGCCATGCCATGGTCTTGGCTCCCTGTATTCAAGTACAAGCTTGCAACTCGTAGCTGCACTATAACTCTCTGGTTCTTCACCAGAGTATAGTTGATTTGATACTTCAAATTATGGGAATAGGCCTGGTCTCTTGCTTGGATGTTTGATAGGATACCCTGGATTACCACTATCATTAAAGCACAGATTCAGGGAGAAAAACTTGAGGTAGATGATGGCAAGGGCACTTATACAGTAGATTGGCATTTGGGGGGTGACCTGAAGACAATAAAGTGCTTACTTGGGTGTCCAAAAGGTGCCAACACCCCAAATCCTTGTCCGTGGTGGTGCATGAGAATGGTGAGGGAAAACAAACAAAAGTCGAGAAAGAAGCGGATGCTTGAGGATTAAGATATTGAGCACGACCCCATGGACGATGTTGCTGGCAACTGGGTTGGAGGTGTCTTGTTTGCCAACATGCTAGCTGTGCCAAACAGGCATTTGAGAGACCCATAATGGAATCCTATAATTCCATTTGAACTGAAGAATGTCCACTTCTATACACTACATGCATTCATGCGTGTGTTTGACCGTTTGCGCAAGTGTCACATAGATTATGCATTTACCATGCAAGGCAAAGAACGACAACAAGAAGAAGCTCTTCATAAAGTAGAGCAACTAATCAACTCAATTGGGTGCCATGGTGGCAGTGTGTACATTACTATTAACAAAAAGACCTCTGGCATGAATTATGAGGTTGCACAACAAGTGTCCATTAGTGGAAATAAAGCAAGATGTTTTCTGGAGAAGCCAGAAAATACCAAGGACTCAACCATGCCTTGGAACTTGTGGAAGGATTTATGCAAATGTACAACATTTGACTACACCAATTCAAGCCTTGTAATTCTACGTGAGAAGGTTTGGTCAGACTTCAATAAGATGGTGAAACTTTTGACCTAAAGCAGGACAACCACAAAGGAGCGACAAAAATTTCAAGACGAGCTTTCTAATTTTACGACCCCTCTTCGGTAGGTATTTTCCCTCTATAACGTAAAAACCTCTTACGACTATAGCCCTTGAGTGACTTTACATCCTCCACTCCTGCACCTAGGACATAGCTTGAATAACATAGGAAATAACCTGCTCGAGAAGGCTAAAAACCACGGCCATATCCAAAGATACGGATGGCAGCACACTTCTCTATAAGCGTGACTTTATGTATATTATAAGGTATAAATGCATACCATGTATGCCTAGATAGGGCTTTCAGTGTAAAGAGTGGAATCTCTGCATCCCTGGAGTACTTGCTATGATATATAATAAATATATTTTTGTCGATAGAAGAGACGTAGTGTGCAAGAGCGGCATCTTGCCCAACTCTTGCACGACCAGCACCACCTCGTCCAAGAGCGGCATCTTGCCCAACTCTTGTACGACCAGTACCACCTCGTCCAAGAACTCCATCGGCATCATCAAGCTCTATATCTACATTGACAAAGAACCAGGAGGGAACAAACTAAAGTAAGAAATAATTCAAACAGACTGAAGCAATAAGAATTAAACCAGACAAACTAAAGAAATAATTAATTCAGGCAACAGACAAGCAATAATTTACCTTCTGGTTCTCATCCTCCTCCAACTTGGCTGCATCCCAAAGGTTGATGGAGCCCTCTTCATTTTCTTGGTCAAGTTCGGGAACAGGTTCCTTGCCAAACTCAGAAATGCCCATATCCTAATGAAGGGCTTGAAATTCTTCCTCTGAAGGAAGAGAAGCTTCATTCTCCTTGGCTTTTTTAAAGCACAAGGACGTTGCTTTTGGGGCCTCTGAGAAGTTTTCTGTCACTTTTGTGTCCAATGCGAGAAATTCATCCTTATGCTCATTCTCTACATCGAGAACACCGAACGTAGCTTCACAATCGTCTGCTATTATAGCAAGACAGTAATGTGAGAAATTCATCCTTATGCTCATTCTCTACATTCTCTACATCGAGAACACCGAACGCAGCTCGCAGCTTCACAACCGTCTGCTATTACAGCAAGACAGTAATCCTCCCTAAAATTGTAGAGTTTTTGAATGTGGGAGAGGAGGAGGTAATACTTCCCATTAATTAGGAAGGACGGTAGCCCAAGGATGACAAAATTGGACGTCAATCGCTCCCCATGGATGGATGATGTTCCTTCATCAATGATGGTGGATGCCTTAAACTCTGCTCAAAATTTATGCTGAGGAGTTCCTCCTTCTCGGACACAAGGTCCAGGAGTTCCTCCTCCTCCTTCTCGGACACAAGGTCCAGGACCTCTTCTTCTGCAGACTGAGCACTTAAAATAAAGGATTGTTCTGATTTATCAATCCTTCCTTTGAGCTCCTCTTTTGTGTAATCCTCCTTATCAGCATGAAGAAAGAGAGAGGCAACAAACCCAAAATGATATTCTAGCAACCTGCATTTCCTGCCATGCACTAGACATAACACATCTTGATACGTTGATCATCTGAGTAAGTGTCCCACCTCTTCGACATGCTTGAATTCTGAGATGAGGTGACTGCAAGGCTTGACATGTGGACATGTGGACATACGTAATGGACCCATCCGAGACGGTCCCTCCACCGACCAACCTGCAATACTCTGTCCACTCTCCCTCCAGGGATATCCTTGCCATGTCCTTGATAATCTCCTCCAAAGATTGAAAGGAATGTTGAACAGAGGCTCTACATGGGAAAGGGATTTCTCTTGCCCAGCCCTCCTCAGCAAATCAAAGAGATGCTCGGTGGCGCTGGGCTCATCCTTAATCTCCTCCAGCAATAAATCATCCATATCATCTACAGCATTGTACAAGTGAGCTCTTAACCTCCATCGCTGCTCTAATCTGGGTGGTGGAAACTGTTCACCGTGCGATAAGGTGAAAGCAACGGAGCGCGAATGCAACTATCGCACCGTGGACGGTATGGGCCGTGGAAAAAGCCGACTCACATTGTGGACGGCATGGAAGGCGAGAATATTTCGAGCACAGAGAAAAGTAAAAAAATAAACTCGCACCATCTTTATATAGGTCAAATAATAGGGCTGACATCACATGATTGAGGATCGAATGCCACGTGTGGTAGGTCTTACACCATCGTCGATTCACAAAGTGCCACGTGTAGGGCTGATGTAGTCGATGCCATGATTACGTTTTTCTCTATAAAAAGGAGGAATATTTTCTTTTCCACGCTTTTTTTCCATTACGTTTCTCCACGCTTTGCTCGTACAGCTCACTGAATCCATCCATCCCAGCCCATGTTTCAAGTGCCTGTAAGTTTTTCTCTCTTCCCCTTTTCTTTTGCTGATTTCGTTCACGGTGCGATATGGCAATTCTCCATGTTTTCAAATCGACATATCGCTCCGTGGACGGTTGGGTGAATTTTATTGATAAGTTCTCTCTTCCCCTTTAAAGTGGAAAGGGGGATATGTTGATTTAAAGAAAAGTGGAAAGGGGGATTTCTCTTCCCCTTTTCTTTAGCATGATAGAATAAAGTGGAAAGGTTACTTTAAATGGCAGAGTAGTGCCCTCGCATGTCTTCAAGAGTCATGCGAGGACTTCCTTATAGACTAATTAAATGATAGTAACATTTGTGCTGCCCATGCTGCCAGCAGGGTCACACTAATGGACAAGGACATGACATTAGTAAGCAGAGCTAGGTATAGGTATGGTAAGTTCATGCAACCTCTACCATTCAAGGATAGGAAGGTAGCAAAAATCCTCTCCATGCCTCCTGCTTTGAAGAGGAACAAGGCTGCTAACAAGGTGGTTATTGAAGAGGTGAGAACACCAGGTCCATAAGGGCTGAAGAGGCTTGTAAAGGGGTGGATCTGAAGGGAAAGGAGAAATTATTAGAAGAGAATGTCGTTAGGGATGAATTGGTAGAAAACCTTCTGAAGCTGGAGGGAGAGAATAATGACAGACTTAAGGCGGTGCCGGATCAGATCATATGCAATGTTTCGTATGACGGTGCCGAGCAGGAGGAGTACCTCCATATCGCTCCAACGGATGTTTATATGCTTGTTGAGAAAAGAATAGAGAGGTCAATGATAGTATTGTGCTTACTTGTTTAAGGTGTGTACTCTTCGCCTTTTTTTGAATGCTTTCTTATTTTGATTTCTTTTTCCCTTTCCTAATGTTTTTACTTCAATCTGTAGGGTACTGTTGAAAGAGCTTTCGCCAGACTAGGCAAAGCAAGTATATATTTGTGATCCTTTGGTATCAACTACCCTGATTGACCCGTTGAGGTCTAAAGAGAACCTTGCTCCTTATTTCTAGGGAGTTAGTCTGGGTACGTATTTGTTGTGCTACCATATATAGAGAAGCATGTATTTTCTTTGGATTCAAGCTATTGATGGAATTTAAGTTTTATTAGTTGCCTGTGTTAGGTTTCTTATATTTTTTGTTCTTTCTCAATTTTAAAGGGCACTGGTCTACTTGTTTAATTAATGTGGTGAAATGCCGGACAATTTTTATGAATAGCCTTCTTGGAATGCACGGACAGTCTAAATTGTAAGTCATTATACTTTATATCGTTTCCTTCTTGCTTCCTAATTGTTGATTATAAGTCATTCTTTATATCGTTGACTCAGCACATGTAAGAGGGCGGTTGCATTGATTGAAACTCTATGTCCTGAATTGAAAAAGGATATAGAGTGGAAATTTCTCAACCAACCCGTTCCTATGCAAAAGGATTCGCACTCTTGTGTGGCTGGCATGTAGTCGCAAATTTCTGGAAGTTCCTCCTTTCCAAGTACACTAATTTTGACAGCTATGTAAGTTTCTTGTGTCACTGTAATATAATTTCTCTATGTTCATTTCATGAGACCCCACATTATTCTAATTGACTTTTATGTTGTTTTGTCATCTGTTCGCTCAAATGAGTTCTGGTGGTTGTGGAGTGTGCGGGCAAAGGCAATAAACATTATCCTCAACAATGCAATTACGCCTGATGACCCTGACTCACCACTTCCACCAGTTACTGGCACTAGTGCAAAGAAGAGAAAAAAGATGCTGTTTCATTACCCTATTAAGCATTTCAGCTTTAAACAAGGAGTCCCTGAGAAGGGAAGCAAGGGCAAGGCAAAGAGGAAGCTTCCATTGCAGGCAAGGGCAAGGACAAGGCACGCAAGGTGCCAACAACAAAGGAGACAAAGGAGGAGGCCAAGGCTGAGGCTACAAAGCCTGATCTATTAGAGAAGTCTTTAGGCTTTTATTAAACTACTCAAGTAAACCAAAGATAAGTTATGAGAATAAAAATTCTCAACAATCTATTTTATTATGGCAAAGCACAATACTCACAAAATACAAAAATGAGTAGGGCTCAATAAAAATATAGAATGTTTATACAAAAATGAGTCGAGCTCAATAAAAATGCAAAATCTTTACAATGTTGTCTGGACATATACAAAATGCTTCTAAGTGGTGTGGTTTAATAAAATAGATTGTTGAGAATTTTTATTCTCATAACTTATCTTTAGTTAAAACTGAATTTTAAAGACGTTTGCTTCAAAATCGTTATGAGTACTTTGTAGAGTAGACACATGTCCATGTAGAAATTTTTCATCAAATTAGTCATTGCTAAGATACAATAGTTCAGTACAAGTCTTACAATGACTTCTATTGGATCACACTGGACGATGCTTTTATAGGCACCAAGGCCTTATCTTCTAACCTAACCCTTAATAAGGGGCGTTCACACTGGACAATGCGTTTATAGGCTCCAAGTCCTTATCTTCTAACCTAAGTCTTAATAAGGGGCATTCACACCAAAGAAGGGGTTCACACCAGACAAGACCTAAACAACCTTACACCACTTAGACTCGGATAATTCCAACACCCCCGGAATGCTACTTAGTCACCTCTCTCGGACTCCTAACTGGGATAAGAATACATCTTTGCCTTTTATAGCATCAAGGCATTATAATAAATCTAAAAAGACTTCCAAAAATACTCAGATTTTGGGGGACAACCCGGTCAGAGAAAACCCTAGAACTAAACATAAATAAAAACTAAAAATTAAGGAAGATAATTCCCCCCTTAATGCCGATGAAGATCCTTTTTCAATATCATTTCCAAGATTTCTGATAGTTAATGGGCAAGTGTGGGACGAGTAAGGACGAGTACTTGCAATGAGCAGATGCTTCATGATGATGTTTATTACTAGTATCGATGGTTGAAATCCTTCTTGGCATGATGGTGGCCAATGTAGAGGACTCATGTGAATGGATGAGGTCATCCAGGATGCTTTATCTCAAAAAGATAATGATATAACCTTATTGCACACTCTTATAGAAGTGAGTGGAGGAGAGAAGCATGACAGGCGTGGTCTCAAAGTATATAATATGAATTTTATGCTCCTTGTATTGCGTAAACATGAAGGTTTGAAACCTTAGAGTAATAAGGTTTGAGTTGTGGCTCGCAAGAGAAAACGTAATGGTGATGTTAGAAGGTGGAGCGGCCAATGCAAGGGTGGCAATCACAACATAGCTCAGCTCGGACAAAGCACCACCATGAAGAGAGGCCGCTGCCCCACGACCATAAGCGCCATCCGAGTGGGTGGTGAGAGATTGGGCATCTATAACGGACGATGCAAGCTCTAAACGGCGAAGGCTACGGGTAGGTCGACGTGCTTGGTAGCTTTGGATGTTTTATTTTTTTAATTAGTAAAAACAGAAGAATATATTGAAAGAAGGAGAGATTACAATGCCCCATGAGGACGGTCCATGGGGGACCCTGAAGATAGCTAAACAGCTATATAGCTAAATTAGGGATTAGCACCCCGAAGCACTTATAACTGAAAGTATAGAGATCGATGGTCAAAAACCTGAGAAAAGGTGGTTAGCCTGAACAAGATACAATGAACAAAACTAAAGAGGTTTTATGGAACCCTCCAAAAGTATCCGAGGACTAAACACGATGCACATAGGTGAAAAGACTGTATAATCTGCCATGGTCCTAACTGAAAAGGTTTACTGGACCCCTCCAATACCATCCAAGGACTGAATATGATGAACAGAATGTTGAAGTCTTCTGCGGCATTCCACCTCCAAGCCTTGACACATGATTTCCTTCTTTTTGGTGAGAGAAGAACTGAGAACTTTCCTCCACTTCCTCCATGGAAGAGCCTGCCAGCGTCCAACTTTCGTCGGCTCACCACTAGGTTGCATTTGATTGGCAAACTTGAGGACACTGTCAAGAAAAAGAAAGAAAATGTGATTAGTTTTAATTTCATATAGGGCTTCATTCCTTTGCTTCCAGACGCGCCATAGTAGAAGAGATCCGACAGACTGCCACATTAAGGGGTCAAGCTGATGACATTCCCCTAAAAGCACTTCTTTCCAGCTGAGTGGGGAACATCTAATCTTCTTAAAGGCCTTATTCAGCACACTCAAGAACTGTTTAGTGTCTGGGCAGGAGTAAAAAAGATGCGGGACAGTCTCCAGTTTTGAATTACACTGAGGACAAATACCATTCCCATGACCCAACTTCAGAGCCTTCTCTTGAGTCCGGTTTGCTTTGTGAATTACCAGTCAAGCTAGAATTGCATGCTTCCTTTCTTGGGCAAAGGCCCAGATTAATTTGAAGCGAAAAGCCCATTGGTGTTTGTTCCAGGGACAAGGACCACCTTTTGTTGAGCTTTAGAACCAAGTTGCCTGCATAATATGAGTTAGGTAGTTTGACGAGGTTAATAGACGACCCCCACTGAAGGGCTTTAGAAAATTCTTTGTAATCACATTTAATCCCATGTGGAATGGCAACCTTCAATGTATTACACCTTTGCTCAATCAGCTCAACACAACCCCTTGGCAAGGTGAACTTATTACTAATTTGAACTCTGTTTAACATACCAGATGAGTCGCATAGATCTCCCCATACCTTAACCCCGGCTTTGAAACAAGAGAGGCCTATCTGTACTTGATCATTGGCAATCGGCTTAACCAGGTGTCCAAACCACACTGAATCAGCTACTGCAAACGCATACCGACCCCTCTTGGTATGCATCTGGAAGGAAAGGAGCTTCTTATAACCCATCCATGACTCCCACATTCTGCAACAGAGCTTGCTGCCTGTTGGTGTGAAAGGTGTGCCCTTGAGAAAAGTGCCTCATTGAGGGAGAACCCCTTCCAAGCCCTTTTATCTTTCAACCAGAATTTTCCAACATCTCTTTTGAGGAGGTCTGCCCATACATACTTGGAAAAGATGGCCCTTTGAATCCATTTTGCTGCTAGCTTTTCAGCCAGCATTTCGATGTTAATAATACCCAATCCCCCTTGTTCTTTATCCATACAGCATACATGAAAGGCTACCTTGTTGACCCTCTTTTTGTCTAGGGAGCCTCCCCATAGGTAGTTACCCATGATAGAGTTCAGTGAGTGTAGTTGGGTTTTGGAGGGCCTCCAGCAGGCAAGAAAATACACCACTGAGGGAATAATGAAATGGTTGAGTACAAAAGCTCGAGAAGAAATACCCGTGTTTATATGACTCCATTTCATAACCTGGTTTTTGAGCTTTAGCAACACAATCCCATCTCTGTTTGACTGTTATGTTAAACCCCATGGGAATGCCCAGAAGCCTAAACACGACCCCTTCCGGAATAACCTTACATCTTGCAGACAGCAGACAGAATTGCGGGAGGTGGCAACCCTTCAAAGACTCTGAAGCTGGTCTTGGCATGATTTATTTGAGAGCAACTGGCTAAACAGAAAGTATCCAGACAGGCCATGAAGTGGGCTGTCGTCTGAACTTCATTTCGAGAAGAACATTGGTGTCATCAGTAAAGAGTTGCAGACATAAGGGCTCCGCTCTGTTAGGGATGCCCTTGATATTATTGTTGGCTAATTCTTCATTCACCAGCCACCCCAAGGCATCGGCGACGATAGCAAAGAGCAGGGGGGATAATGGACACCCTTGTCTTATGGATTTTCTCAGCGGGAAAGAGTCAGTGAGGGACCCATTGACGGCCATCCTTGAGGAAGCATTCCCCAATAGGGTTTGCACATATTTAATGAATTTCGTGTTAAGGCCAATATCCTGCAGAGATTGGAAGAGGAAGGACCAATCAATTCTGTCATAGGCTTTATCAAAGTCAATTTTAAGAAAGATGTAATTTTGGCTAGAGCTTTCAGCATGTTCCATACCCTCCCATAGACTAATGATGGCATCAAGGATATATCTTCCCCTAATAAAACCTTTTTGTTCCTTCAGGATCCATTCATCCATATAGGGGTTGATTCTTCTTGTCAGGATATGAGCAAAGACTTTGTAGAGAGAAGAGAGACATGTTATGGGCCTCCAGTTCCCAAGTCTTCCTTATCATCTTTTTTATGAATTAGCTTAATAACCCCCACATTTGACTTCTCAGCAAGCCCGGAGACTTCCCCTTTTTGAGGTGGGAGATAGCCTCACCTCCCACTCAGGAAGTTACAGTTGCTAGAGCAAAGATCGCTCTCACAATTTGGATGTTTTTTTGCACGCGGTAGGTTGGTGGTCTTCGCAGAGGCCGGCTCCTTCCTTGGATTTTCAGAAGAGTGATGGGCAAGGGAAAAACAAAACTATGGCCATGGCTGTTGGAACATGGCTCTGATGTAGAAACACAAAGGCCCATCCTATGGAGGTCGGAATAGCTTCACCACAATGATATGTGTGGTGAAGAGAGATGAGGCTTGAGGGAGAAGCTCAAGTATAAGAGAGTTGCACCAAACAAGAATGATTGGATTATGTAATAATATTGCAACCATGTGCAATGCTTTTATAGGCACCAAGGCCTTATCTTTTGACCTAATCCTTAATAAGAGGCATTAACACCAAAGACGGTGTTCACTCTAAGAAGCCTTACACCATTGAGACAGATAATTCCAAACAAATATGTATATTGCTCATGGGACATAGCTCAGACCTCACAACCTTCTTGCCCTTGGAAGTCCAAGCCTTGACAAGTTCTCTTTTGTAAGGAAATTCTCAACTTTGGAGAGACTTATTCAATTGGATTAATGGGAATTGAAGAGCCCATATATAGTTGAGCTTGTTGAAGAGGACGAGGATGAGCCGTGCCATGTTGAGGGCGCTCCTTCCTTACCCAAGACCAAAGGATAATCAAAAGTGCCCATGAAAATCTAAGACACTTCTTTGGAAACGATGAAACAAATGTTGTGTTATATGTCATTTATAAAGGATTGTTTATAAAGGAAAGATGATTATGGATAGTGTGATGATCTCTATGATGGTGATAGCATAATCATCAAGGATTTGCTAGGAGGCCTAGCAAAGCCCACCACTTGTAGGAACAAACCTCGTGGCCAAGCTTATCGACATAGCTAAACCATTAGGAGTCCTTCATGATATAAAAATCAAGACCTTTAGGACACTCATCCGTGTGGTGATGGATTTCCAGAGAAGAGGTCATATATTATGATCCTTAGTAGGTCTTATATGTAAGATGCAAGGTTGGCTTACGATTGTGAAAACAATCTCATTTATATATGCAAGGATAGCTAGTCCTTGAAATTTTAAAAATTGGAAAAACTCATTCAATGGGTTAGTAAGTCTAATATATAACCAGGGATACAGCAGCAGGTTGGAACGCTTTTGTTAACATGCACAAATATTGCAACAAGTTGGTTGGATAGTGAAGATGAGAACTTGGACTACGAGCCTCTTCCATAGCTTGACCACTAAAAGGATTGGATTCATGTCTTGGCAAACCATGGGCTTTATTGCCAATGAGTCTGATGTAATTTTGGGCTTTGTTGCAAACCGTAGGCTTTCTTGCCAATGAGTCATGTTTGTGAGTCACGTTTATAGGACAAGGCTTTCATGCCAAACGAGTTTGATATAACCATCCAAACCAATTTGATCAACATTTGTAAATGTTGTAACAAGTTGGTTGAATAGTGAAGATGAGAACTCATAGTATGCCTCTCCAAAACTTGACAACTCTAAGGATTGGATTTATGCCTTAGCGACTATGGACACTCTTCCTCCACATAGAAGCTTGGAACAAGGTTTATAAATTTGCACATGATTGAATTTATGTCATAGAAAACTATGGACGCTCTTCCACATAGAAGCTTGGAACAAGGTTTATAAAGTTGCACAAGATTAGATTGATGTCTTAGCAACAACTATGGACACTCTTCCATATAGAAGAAGCTTGGAACAAGGTTTATAAAGTTGTATAGGATGAAGATAACCTCCTCTAGCATCCTTTTTGGGAGAACTTTTGGGATCCAATAGTGACTTAGAAAACTAGGGGTAGCTAGTGGCTCATCTCTAGCGATGACTCTTCCATGGAAGAAGCCACTTCTGCATTGCTCATAGTCACCTAGCCAAGAAGGAAAAAACCACATAAGAAGCCTAAGAATTATGTTCTTCCCATGGAGACAGATCTACATTGGATTTTCTATGATGAGGCCATGGATTCACATGAACCTACTCCAAATAGTGGGAAGTTGACCTAAATAAGGTCACCCTTCAGGCCAAGATATTGAGGCTAAATTTTTGACCAATAATGGTGATGTAGAGACCATGAGCTCTGAGAAAGCTAAGCCTTGTCAAGGCGCTAGTAAATGCAAGCTCAACAAAATCAAGGCTGAGGCAGAGAAGGATGCTAGAACTCTTAAGAGAAAGATTACAAGGCAAAGTGCACCCACCACTAAGATTACTTCGAGTCCTATAATGTAAGATTCCTCCCTCCATCTTTTGAGATGTAAAGGTGTAAGAACCTCCCCTTCTATCTCTTGTAATCATTCTCCCTCAGAAATGGAAAAAGATCTTGTTTTACTCTGTTTTGGCCTAGAGAGAGAAAATGTCTAGAGGGAGATAATTCAAAATTGAGATATTTTTTGATACAAAAATTCTCCTAATGTCTAAGATGGATCCCCCTGAAACAGAAGTTCAAAATGAACTTTCCAATGTGCATAGGAATTAATTGAATATGTGTATAAGAGATCTTAGCCTAAGGGTCCACATTTTCAAAATTTTTTGGAAATGGGCATTAGCAAGTGCACTCCTCTTGAGATATTTACCAGTGCATTCTCTACTAATGTTAGCATAAATACGGGAGCTAAGCATTAGCTTCCTTCTTACTTTTGCTAGCCATCAACTCAATGACATTGAGCACAATTACACCAAAGTACATACAAGAAAGTAAAGACATCATCTCCTAGCTACAAAGTTTGTTTCTTTGTCGACCATCAAGACTTGCTTTATTTGGTGAGTAAGTCTTACACCATGAGGTGTATATCATCAGATATGGTTATTCATTCTCTCAATATTTGCTTTATTTGGTGAATAAGTCTTGCACCATAAGGTGTGTATCATCAAATATGGTTGTTCATTCTTTCAGTATTTGACTTCACCACCATCACCACCATGAGAAAGGGGTCAGTGCATGTCCATGCCAATCACCTTTCCATAATTTTAAACAAAGAACCCCCTCTAGGAGTAGAAGATGGTCTTCCCGATGCTCCATTGTTCCACATTGACCATATACTAGAATGGAGTGAAGACATCACCCAATTGATAGGAGTGAGAATGCTTTATAAGAAGTTTCAAGACAATATCACAAGGAAATGTGTTCATCGTGAAGATGAATTCATCATTGCAGTCCTTGAGTAAGCCCATTCTATTGGCATCGATAGAGGACACTTTGTTGGGGACATGACAGCCTCAAGATTCTCTAGGCTAGACTATGGTGGGAGGAAGAAGCTCAATAATAAGAAAAGGAAGATCAAAATCACGCTTATGCAAGGCAAACCCAACAGTGTTAGCAGTAGGCATGCCATAAATTTTAAAATGATAATGCACCATGGGCCAACCAATCAGCCAAAGCCATCTCTTACTATTCCATTGCAAAGGTGAAGAAGTTGAACTCTCCTTGGCATTAAAGGTCATAGGGAGATTATTTAAGTCAAGATCTTACCTTAGACTTATGAATCATGTGCCATTGGGTCTTGCCTTTGAGCCACAAAATGAACTTGGCCTAGGTGTGGGTGCACTAGCTGGGTGCACTAGCTCGTCTCATTGAGTCCTCACTCTGTTGTCACATCGGAATGCTCCATGGCTATGGGGGGGAAGGTAAAGATCTATATTCTTAGATGGAGGCAAGAAGAGAATTTCCTTCACAATGGTTGTCTCCTCACAAAAGGTAGATGATGATGAAGAAGCTAATGAGCTACAAGAAAACCTATTCAAGTAGGCAAACCACCCTCGCATGCAAGAATCCAATAGAACACATGAAAGAAAGAGTAGAGAAGATGGGGAGCTCACAAGTATTCTATTGCAAGGGAATGGTTGTGTATTTCTCAATGTAAAAAATGACTTATATTCAAGTGTGACTAGCTTTCACAATAGGCTAGGTAAACTTAAAAATATTCCCAAGTCACTAGTTCTAGTCAAAAGCAAGTAGTGACTTCCCTATTTTATATTAAGCTCGTGGTAAGGCCTCTTTATAAAGTCCAGCACCGTCCTATAGGCAATAGGTGCCCGTTTGAGGAGGTAAGATGGCAAAGCACCTTATAAAAGAAAGGGCAACCGAAGCCAAGTGGTTAACATGTTGCGACCCAGGTTCATGGTGAAGCTTTTGCTAGGTTGGAGAGGTGTGGATGGTCCAGGATATGTCATGAAGTTGGCTTGTGAGGTGAGGATTTAGGACCAATCTATAGCCATCCATGGTAGGCAATATATTAAGGTCGCATGAAAGGTATAGGAGAGGGGATGAATAAGTTCTTCATACGAGTCTCTTCATACAAGGCTTCCTTCTATTGTGGAAGCGAAATGGGCCCTTTAACATCAAGCAATTGGTAGAGGCAAGCCCACATATTTAAAATGACAAAATTATCATCATCGGGACCCTCATTGAATGATTTACATGGTAGATGATGATGGTGATATGGACCATCATGCCATGATAAGATATCTCATAGCATGGTTCTTATATATTTGAATTCTTCATAGAAAATACATCAACCAAGGTAAGGTTATTTTGGTGTTGAATTAGAGCAATTAAATTAGAGCAAAAGTAGAGGTCATATTGCTTAAATCTCTTTGGAGGTACGTCCATGGTTGATGGTGATCATGTGATGGGTTGTATTACCACGTGCCAAGCTTATGCCCACCATAGTCCCCTCCATCCAAAGATATACATGGGGGTTAGTGTTTACAAGGTTAGTTGTAGGTGCATGTGTCCATGCATGCTGTGTGAGATGGTAATTGTGGTTTTTTTAATGCCCTAAGTGAAAAAAAATGATTCCCTTAGTAAATATGTAGGTGACGTGCATGGGAAATGGGGGTGGAAGGTGTGCCTCATGTGTGCACTCCTCAAATCTTGAAGATTTCTCGAACTCAACTGCTTTCTTTTTCGACTTCTTTATTGTTTTCCTTGACGTCCCTTTTCATGGGGAGTCAAGATTGTGAGATGCTAGTGCGTGGCAATAGACTTTGCCCATAGTTGCAATGGAGTTGGGAGGCCTATTTTTCTTGGTTGAATAGGCATTATATTGAGCATGTGGGAAAGAGGCATTGTGGGTCAATGATTATGTGGCCAAAGAAGAGGCCACAAGAGATTCTTACAAATTTAAGGAAGGTCCATGCAATTGGTTGTGTACCTTACAAATTTAAGGAAGGTCCATGCAATTGGTTGTGTACCTTACATTGCGAATTCTTGCGAATTTGAGGAGGGTCCATGAAATGGGTTATGTACCTTACATGTGCCGCAGGCTTACGCTTGTCTTGAGAATTTCAGGAGGGTCCATGCCAAATGGGTTATGTACCTTTGTCCCCCTATTTAGATATATACTTGGATGGTTGCTGTTGATGATGAGGCTGTGTAGGTGCTTGAGACTATCGGTGCCTATTCTTGCCGGTTGTGTCTATTAAAGGAAGAGCTTATGTGTATATTAAATGTGTCTATTAAATGTAATGCATGTGCATTTGCCAAAAGATTTGGATATAGGAGATCCTTCTAGAAAACTCCAACACGCCACTTTCTTTGACTCCTATTTATCTACTTTCTTCAACTCTTACACATGGTTTGGGATAATAAATTGAGTGTTAACATGTAATGAGACTGGTGGAGGATAAGGCAGGTTGTCCATGATAATAGAAGAATTTAGGACAACCTACTATAGGCAAGTTTATGCCTTGGGAGGGAGATACAAAAGCCCAGTTAAGGTCTCTCTCTCTCTCTCTCTCTCTCTCTCTCTCTCTCTCTCTCTCTCTCTCTCTCTCTCTCTCTCTCTCTCTCTCTCTCTCTCTCCAAAATAGAGAGAGCAAATCACAATAATAATAAGAAGAGGAAAAAAAAGGAAATACTGCCATGCCATACCCTCTGTCTGTAGCCTAGGCTATTGGCTATGGTAGACCTATGGGTGTCAAGGAAGAAAAAGGTGATGGTGGTGGCACTAGAATGCCTGCCTTGGCCCATAACCTAATGGGTTTAAGTGTGGGGGGCTACCTAGGATTCTTGCCTTGCCTTATGGCCATGCGAGGCTTGCTTGGCCACATGGTCATATCACCTGCATGTTTTATTATTATTTTTAATTGATTACACACACACACATATATATACATACATACATACATACATACATACATGCATATATATATATATATATATATATATAAAGAAATAGAATGGAGGGGGGATGTGGGGGTATAAATATTAACGGCGGGGGGGAATTTGGGGGTGAAAAATAAAAAAGGGAGAGGTTTTATTCCAAAGTTTAACTGAGAGAGGGGTGGGGGGTACATGTGTTGGTGTGTTTGTGGAGTGTTTTAGGATTATGCACGTGTGCATATGTCAAGGTGTGTGCACGTGCAAGTTTTTTTTAAGGGAATGTACACGTGCATGTGCATATATTTTATGTATGGTGTTTTGTGTGTGAGTATATTTGTGAGAATGGGTGTGTGCACATGTGGGTTTTTCATTAAGGATTATACACCTATGTGTATATGTGTTATGTGTGTGTGTGTGTGTGTGTGTGTGTTTATGAATGTGTGTGTGAATATGCATAGTAGTGTGCACATGCAAGTGTGTGTATATGCATAGTAGTGTGCACATGCAGGTGTGTGTATATTCATTGTAGTATGCACATTAATTTATATGCACATGTGGGTGGTTATATTTTGTGTGTGTGCAATGTGTGCATGTGTGCTTGTTTTGGTTTTTGG